>NC_053162.1:130582645-130882645 GCF_016835505.1 Polypterus senegalus
AGTCAGTGAGTGAGTGAGTGAGGGCTTTGCCTTTTATTAGTATAGATATATATACTGTGTATATATATATATATATATATATATATGTATATATATATATATATATATATATATATATATATATGTATACTATATATAGTGGGTACAGAAAGTATTCAGACCTCCTTCAATGTTTCACTCTTTGTTATATTGCCATTTGCTAAAATCATTTAAATTAATTTCTTTCCTCATTAATGTACACACAACACCCCATATTGACAGACAAAAAAAAGAATTTTTGAAATTGTTGCAGATTTATTAAAAAAGATAAACTGAAATATCACATGGTCCTAAGTATTCAGACTTTGCTCAGTATTTAGTAGAAGCACCCTTTTGAGCAAATACAGCCATGAGTCTTCTTGGGAAACATGCAACAAGTTTTTCACACCTGGATTTGGGGATCCTCTGCCATTCCTCCTTGCAGATCCTCTCCAGTTCTGTCAGGTTGGATGGTAAACGTTGGTGGACAACCATTTTTAGGTCTCTCCAGAGATGCTCAATTGGGTTTAAGTCAGGGCTCTGGCTGGGCCATTCAAGAACAGTCACAGAGTTGTTGTGAAGCCACTCCTTCGTTATTTTAGCTGTGTGCTTAGGGTCATTGTCTTTTTGGAAGGTAAACTTTCGGCCCAGTCTGAGGTCCTTAGCACTCAGGAGAAGGTTTTTGGTCAGGATATCCCTGTACTTGGCCACATTCATCTTTCCCTCGATTGCAACCAGTCGTCCTGTCCCTGCAGCTGAAAAACACCCCCACAGCATGATGCTGCCACCGCCATGCTTCACTGTGGGGACTGTATTGGACAAGTGATGAGCAGTGCCTGGTTGTCTCCACACATACCGCTTAGAATTAAGACCAAAAAGTTCTATCTTGGTCTCATCAGACCAGAGAATCTTATTTCTCACCATCTCAGAGTCCTTCAGGTGTCTTTTAGCAAACTCCATGCGGGCTGTCATGTGTCTTGCCTCTCCTCATTGTGTGGAGACAACCAGGCACTGCTCATATGTTGTTTATATGGATGGTGATTTAGTTCCAGGTTGATGCAACTTGACAGTGACATTGCCACATCACCAGGAATTGTAAGTTGGTGTAGCAAGAATTTTAAGTGCTATGCTGTCAGAGTGGGCTGCAGGGGAGTAGAGTTCTATGCTGTCATGTAGTGCAACAAGGGTGTTAAATGCTACACTGATGTTCAATGTCCACCATATGTGAGCAGGCAAACCTCCTTGTTTTGAGAAAGTCGTTTGTTGTCATCCTTCACTGAGCTGACATGGCACACAACATTGCAGGTCTGGATCTCAACTTTCAGATTCTCCCTCCATGGTGACTCTGTAATGTCTCTTCAAATTACCTTACCCATTCCCTTCACAATCCTGTGGTTGGCCCTGCATCATGTTGCTCATCTAGGTTCAGTGAAAATTCAATCTGCCACTCCCATGACAGATCCATAAGCCCGATGTTCTGCCACTGCTAGGATGAGCAGACTGGAAGAGAGAGAGAGAAAGAGGGGACCAGAATTTAAAAACGAGTGAGAATGCTATAAGAACATAACAAGAGAGGAGGTGTATGAGATAAGGCATCAAGTAAAATTGTTAATTCAAGGTCAGAAACACACAGGGTCAATATCAAAATAAACACAAAAAGGACACTATTAAAGTCTTTTAGAACTCCTTCATGTAGGACAAGAAAGTAGTCAAAATGACCGATATTTATACCATTACAGCAAGGATGATTACACACACACACTTATGGAGATGTACCCTGTGATGACTGAAAATTTCATATAGCAACCAGGGCCAAAAACGGTGTGCTATCTTTAACAGGACCACCTGCTCTTTCTGCAGAAGCTGAAATTTGTACTTGCCATTTTTATAGGCTCCCCTGCAGCTGGTGATGAAGCTGATCATTTGAATGGTGGAATGTCAGCTACCAATGGAGACTCATCCCCTGTCTGTCTGATGTCAGTGTAGTTACAGTATATATAGTGAGTATAAGAGCATATAAAAGGGAAAACTACAAAAGTTATTCCCATGCTTAAGGAAAATAAACATAGCAAAGTACAGTACAGGCCCATTTCAATTTGTTGCAGCTGTGTACCATCAGTGTTTTTGAGTGTACGGTTCCGGTCCCCTCCCTCATTTCATTTACTTAAAACTTCAAAGAAAAAGCAACCCCACACCCCAAAATAGATTTAATATTTGAGAATCTTTGTGCTGAAAACTCCATGTGGGAAATTCCACCCCCTGTTTGTAGATCGAATACTAGGGGATCACAGTACTTGAAACTCTCACTCTTATGTATATTCACTTCAGGCACTAGTATTCCATAGACATATATATGTGCATGTATATATTGTTACACATGTGTGCATGGGAGGCATCTGAAGGGCTCAAATGAGGGTAATTCCAGAGACCACAGGGTTGCGGAGTGCACTAATCCTTTCTCTCTTTCTTCTGCAGACCAGTTATGGGAAATTCCGTCTGACCCTGAAGATGTCACTTTCAGTCCCAGCCCAAAAGACATCATTTCCGGTCCCGACTTTGGTGATGTTACTTCATCTGCCTTTCCATAAACCGCCATTTTTACCTCCTTCAAATCAGTTCTGTTCTGGACTTAAACATGTAATATTGTGCAACCAAGTTTCAAATTTGCAGCCAGGTTTCCAATATACGTGAGGCTGCCCCAAACCTTTTTCTGGCTCTTATCTTTACATCTGACAATATATACAGTATATATAATATATACTATATATATTGTGAGGTTTCTAAACTCTTTTGGGACTCCCCCCAACTGGATGACACACAAAGAAATTGAGGTTAAGAGACTGTGATGACCACTCCAGCACCTTCACTTTTTTTCTGCTGTCACCACTGAAGGGTCAACTTGCCCTTGTGTTTTGGACCATTGTCATATTGAAAGATCCAAGTGCATCCCATGCGTAGCTGCCAGACTAATGAATGCAAGTTGTCCTCCAGTATTTTCTGGTAACATGCTGCATTCGTCTTGCCATTAATTTCACTAAGTTACCTGTGCCACTATATTTCACACACTCCCAGAACATCAGAGATCCACCTCCATAATTCACAGTAGGGATGGTATACTTTCATCATGTGCTTTATAACATCCTCTCCAAACATAGTGTTATGGTTGTGACCATAAAGTTCAATATTGGTCTCATCACTCCAAAGGTTTTAGGGCTTGTCTAGATGCTGTTTGGCATACTGTAAGTGGGTTGTTTTGTGACGTTGGCACAGTTAAGACATTTTGTTTCTTGTAACTTGACTGTGCAGCCCATTTTTAAGTACCTCCTTGTTGTGCATCTTGGAACAGCAAAACAAGTTGTTTGCAGAGAAGCCTGTAACTCAGCTGAAGTGGCTTGTGGGTTTTTCTTGGCATCATGACAAATGATCCTGGCAGTTGTGGCTGAAATCTCAGTTGGTCTACCTGACTGTGGCTTGGTAACAACAGAACCCCTAACTTTCTACTTTTTTCAGGGTTTGAACACTACTGACAGGCATTTTCAGATCTCCTGATATCTTTTTATATCCTTTTCCCGATTTATACAATTCTGCTCCATTTTTCTCGCAGGTCCTTTCACAGTTCTTTTGCTTCCCCCATGGCTCAGTATCCAGTAAAGTCAGTGCAGCTCTGCATGAATTTAAATTGACTATTTATACACAAACTTCTTCTTCTTCTTTTGGCTGCTCCCGTTAGGGGTCGCCACAGCGGATCATCTTCTTCCATATCTTTCTGTCCTCTGCATCTTGTTCTGTTACACCAATCACCTGAATGTCCTCTCTCACCACATCCATAAACCTTCTCTTGCCTTGTAGCTCTATCCTTAGAATCCTTCTCCCAATATACTCAGTGTCTCTCCTTTGCACATGTCCAAACCAATGCAATCTTGCCTCTCTGACTTTATCTCCCAACTTGAGCTGACCCTCTTATATACTCTTTTCTAATCCTATCCATCCTCATCACACCTAAAGCAAATTTTAGCATCTTTAACTCTGCTACCTCCAGCACCCAGAAGCACAGGTCTGGTCCCTGGTCTTCTTCCTCCCAGCACTTCCGGGTGGCAGAAGTGCTGAGGGTCAGGGCTCTTCAGGCATCTGTGCGCCCCCTGGCAGTGACCACGGGCCCCTATAGGGTTGAGCTTCCAAGTTTGGTCCCCATACCATCCAGGGCGGCTGCCCTCTTGTGGTCCAGAGGAGGCGTAGTCCCTCTTCCGGTCCTTCTGGGCATCCCGGCTTGCCTCAATATGTACAGTACATCCGGAAAGTATTCATAGCGCATCACTTTTTCCACATTTTGTTATGCTACATTCTTATTCCAAAATGGATTAAATTCATTTTTTTCCTCAGAATTCTACACATAACACCCCATAATATCCATCTATCCATTATCCAACCCGCTATAGCCTAACTATAGGGTCACGGGGGTCTGCTGGAGCCAATCCCAGCCAACACAGGGCACAAGGAGGAAACAAACCCTGGGCAGTGCACCAGCCCACCGCAGACACCCTATAATAACAACATGGAAAACATTTACTTGAGGTTTTTGCAAACTTATTAAAAATAAAAAAGCTGAGAAATCACATGTACATAAGTATTCACAGCCTTTGCTCAATACTTTGTCGATGCACCTTTGGCAGCAATTACAGCCTCAAGTCTTTTTGAATATGATGCCACAAGCTTGGCACACCTATCCTTGGCCAGTTTCGCCCATTCCTCTTTGCAGCACCTCTCAAGCTCCATCAGGTTGGATGGGAAGCGTCGGTGCACAGCCATTTTTAGATCTCTCCAGAGATGTTCAATCAGATTCAAGTCTGGACTTTGGCTGGGCCACTCAAGAACATTCACAGAGTTGTCCTGAAGCCACTCCTTTGATATCTGGGCTGTGTGCTTAGGATCGTTGTCCTGCTGAATGATGAACCGTCGCCTCAGTCTGAGGTCAAGAGCCCTATGGAGCAGGTTTTCATCCAGGATGTCTCTGTACATTGCTGCAGTCATCTTTCCCTTTATCCTGACTAGTCTCCCAGTTCCTGCCGCTGAAAAACATCCCCACAACATGATGCTGCCACCACCATGCTTCACTGTAGGGATAGTATTGGCCTGGTGATGAGTGGTGGCTGGTTTCCTCCAAACGTGACGCCTGGCATTCACACCAAAGAGTTCAATCTTTGTCTCATCAGACCAGAGAATTTTGTTTCTCATGGTCTGAGAGTCCTTCAGGTGCCTTTTGGCAAATTCCAGGCGGGCTGCCATGTGCCTTTTACTAAGGAGTAGCTTCCTTCTGGCCACTCTACCATACAGGCCTGATTGGTGGATTGCTGCATAGATGGTTGTGCTTCTGGAAGGTTCTCCTCTCTCCACAGAGGACCTCTGGAGCTCTGACAGAGTGACCATCGGGTTCTTGGTCACCTCCCTGACTAAGGCTCTTCTGCCCCGATTGCTCAGTTTAGATGGCCAGCCAGCTGTAGGAAGAGTCCTGGTGGTTTTGAACTTCTTCCACTTATGGATGATGGAGGTCACTGTGCTCATTAATAATAATAATAATAATACATTACATTTATATAGCGCTTTTTTATCAGTTACTCAAAGCGCTCAGTCATTAGGAACTTCAGAAATTTTTCTGTTGCCTTCCCCAGATTTGTGCCTCGAGACCATCCTGTTTTAGAGGTCTACAGACAACTCCTTTGACTTCATGCTTGGTTTGTGCTCTGACATGAACTGTCAACTGTGGGACCTTATATAGACAGGTGTGTGCCTTTCCAAATCATGTCCAATCAACTGAATTTACCACAGGTGGACTTCAATTAAGCTGCAGAAACATCTCAAGGATGATCAGGGGAAACAGGATGCACCTGAGCTCAATTTTGAGCTTCATGGCAAAGGCTGTGAATACTTATGTACATGTGCTTTCTCATTTTTTTTATTTTTAATAAATTTGCAAAAATCTCAAGTAAACGTTTTTCATGTTGTCATTATGGGGTGTTGTGTGTAGAATTTTGAGGAAAAAAATGAATTTAATCCATTTTGGAATAAGGTAGTAACATAACAAAATGTGGAAAAAGTGATGCGCTGTGAATACTTTCCGGCTGCACTGTATATATACAGTATATGTATATATATACATACAGACATACATACATACATATAATATAGGGCAAATTTAGCACTGCAGGAATCTGAAGATAACTCTGACAGCATCTCATACTGACTTGGAGCCCAACCAGTATGAAGTTAATCCACTGCATCCTCACATTCAACTCAGCGTGTTCAAATTTATAGTCTTTAATTTACATAACACACACATTTTTTGAATGTAGTTGGAAACATTAAGTACTTATAGAAAACCCACAGAGTTGTGAGGAGAATATGTCAATTCCACAAGAGACTCAGCCCAGATACACTCCTGACACAGAGCTAACCACTTCATGATCTTTCCTTCCAACATTGTACACTATATGTTCTAAAAATGAATAACAAGAAAAACAGTAGTTTCAAAATAAATATAGAAAAAATGGAAATTTAAATATAAATGTAAGCACTCTTCAGGAGTAACAAGCTTGTGTCTCTCTTTTCCTAATCTTGATTCTCACAGAGACACACCCCTTAAGGGCCTTGAGGGTTGTGCACCTGGATGTGATATTTAATACTAAAATGTGTTCATTTCTTAATTATTAAAGGTTCTAATTTTCTTTAAATTCTCCATTATTACTTGACAGATGTCATAGGCATAATATAACAGATTAGATTTTAAGAGTATAATTAAGCTTTTTAAAAAGTGTACATGACTGCCTGACCTTTTACTGTTTTTCTTGTCTATGTAATAGCTGGGAGTTTTAGAGCTGTACTAAAAGTAAAATAAGATAATCAGCACCTATGCATAGCACTTACAAAGTTTAGTAGTATCACTTAGACTAACGAAACCTTTGCAGAAGCCAATTTTCAATTTAACAGCCGTCATAAATGAGTGGTGACAATATAATTTCTTGCCCTGTCAATCTTTTTTGCAGTCGTTTAATCTCTCCGCTTGGCTCTGATTCTCTTCTGCTGTGACCTTCACCTTGATCCCCAATAACAATTGGCCTGCTGTAGTTAAACTTTTACTCAAACTAAAAAGCAGCCTGCCGAGACTAATAAGTAACTTTTATTGTTAGAAAGATCACAGGACACATACTAACCCACCCCACTCGTTTCTTTTTTCACAACTACTAAAGGTTTTACATTTATTACACGGAATAATATTATTGTTTACACAGACGAGTAACATGTGGGTGTTGAATAATTCCCATACTGACCTTGAAAAAAGGCAGCTTTAAGGCTGCCGCTGCTGCTGTAAATTCAGTCCAGGTTAGCGCCCCTCAGAGTGGCACAAAATATTAAATGAAAATCCATCCATCAATCCATTATCCAACCCACTATATCCTAACCAAAGTGCCACGGAGGTCTGCTGGAGCCAATCCCAGCCAACATAGGGCACAAGGCAGGAAACAAACCCCGGGCAGGGAGCCAGCCCACCACAGGGCACACACACACACACACACACACCAAGCACACACTAGGGACAATTTAGGATCGCCAGTGCACCCTAACCTGTACGTCTTTGGACTGTGGAAGGAAACTGGAGTACCTGGAGGAAACCCACACAGACACGGGGAGAACATCAAACTCTACGCAGGGAGAACCCAGGTCTCCTAACTGCGAGGCAGCAATGCTATTAAATGAAAATGAGCACAGAAATTATTAGTAACAACTAACAAATAATGGCATGTGCCACATACTGGACATTCTAAGAAAATGGTCCAAAGTGATGAAAATTCAGAGAAATTATACCTTAGGATTGGGGTCTTTGTTTGAAGTTTAATGACAAAAAACATCCAAATTAGATGAGCTAGATGCCAAATATATTCCTTTGCAATCCAAAATAGACGGGCAGGGTAATCCAACCAGTTGGCCTAGATTGCATTGGTGTCATCTAAATGTTTAAGAAAATGATAAAAATACTTGGACTAAACTGAAGTTAGTGCAGTGTGGAATGGTCTGTGGCTTTTTCCTTGGAAACATGGAATTGGCCTGCAGAACTCCAATGTGAAAATGAAATGTTAGTAGGTTAGTTAAATCTATAATAGGCTTGAAAGCAACAAGAAATACTGCAAATTTTGGGCACTATGGTCTAAATCTATCTATCTATCTATCTATCTATCTATCTATCTATCTATCTATCTATCTATCTATCTATCTATCTATCTATCTATCTATCTATCTATCTATCTGTGAATGTCTAATGGAACTAATGCGGTATATGAATATGAATATGAATATATAATGAATATATACCAAGGAGAGTAGAATTTCCTGGGATTCTTCCAAAGTCTAGTTAAGGGTCTTAGGTTTCACATTTTCACAATATGTAAAATCTTTAAAAGTGATAAATAAAAATGATAAAAGTTGCAGTTGACCATACCTTTGTGTTCATAAGAATTACTTATGAAGGCTTTGAAATTTTGAATTCAAAAAAGAGTGATTAAATACTAAGACAGCTTCCATACTTGAGTAAGTTTAGCGACATACACAACAGAAGCTAAGTAAGACAGAATTCAGCCAGTCTCACACACATTTGACTGTACATTATTCCACAATAGCCTGTTTTTAGTTAGTGTTTCAAACATTTCAGTGACACATTCATGAATGTTTTGAAGCACAAGATGAATATCTGGGATCATATGACATGCAAGGTGTTTATGGAAGTGCATAATCTCAGAGAGATGCAGTTAACAGGGCTACTAAAATAGTGGCTTTGTCTGAATGGAGGGATTTTTTTTTTTGGATTTTGGCTCTGTTCTATAAGAGAATCATGATGTTAGGATTTTACATTATTGACTTCCTTGTATCAGATATAAGGTGCATGATTATCTTGTTATGTGATTCTGTCATTCTTTCGATGACATTAAAACTCTCTGAAACCCCTGAGGAAACATTGTGTATTTTATTTTGTTTGAGTGTGCACCATTTACTATCTTGTGATACATACTCTCTCCTGGGCACGGGCGGCATGGTGGCGCAGTGGTAGCGCTGCTGCCTCGCAGTTAGGAGACCTGGGTTCACTTCCAGGGTCCTCCCTGCGTGGAGTTTGCATGTTCTCCCTGTGTCTGCTCCGGTTTCCTCCCACAATCCAAAGACATGCAGGTTAGGTGGATTGGCGATTCTAAATTGGCCCTAGTGTGTGCTTGGTGTTTGTGTGTGTCCTGCGGTGGGTTGGCACCCTGCCCAGGATTGGTTCCTGCCTTTTGCCCTGTGTTGGGTGGGATTGGCTCCAGCAGACCCCCGTGACCCTGTATTCGGATTCAGCGGGTTAGAAAATGGATGGATGGATGGATCTCATGGGCACCACTTATATCCAATGCATACCACTTACTATCCCATGATCATCACATACCGTCTTGTGGCCACCACTAACTATCTCGTGTGCACCACTTACTATCTCCCAGCCACCATTTACTATCTTGTGTCCACAGCTTATTGTAGCCTTAGCACCACATACAGTACTTTAAGGTCTCACCAGCTGATACTTTCAAATGATCACTAAACACCATAACATAAAAATGTACATCATTTTCTATGAGCAGGAAATATTGCTTAACATTTTGATGTTACACACACACTTACACTCCACAGAAATGGATTTTGGTAAGTTTATAGAAGTAGACTAGACATTCAAACCCAGGTTGTTGGATTCACAAAGCAGCAGCTCTAACTGTTGCACTACTGTGCACTAAATGGAAATGACATTAGTTAGCTAGCTACTCACAGCTGTTTACTAGCTCACAGCCAGCTTCCTATTTGCACAAGTTACTCACAAATAAGCAAGTGTGCCAAGTTTACCAGAGAATTAAATTAGTGTACCCGCATTGGACTGGGCAAAATTCATATGCAATCAAAATGTGAAATATGAATTCTTTTTGTAAGTGGAGCACACAAAGAAAAGTACCTTCAGGGTCTCTGTACCATTCCAACATCCTCAATGATTTTTATTTTTTTTTTTTGCCATTGTGTTAGTTTATTTAAGATGTCTACATACAGTTTTCTCTATCCCTGCTTTACATATAAAATAATAATAATAAAACCTTCTGTAGTGTTAGTCAGGGTTAACTACCTAAGTCAGTGTTAGGATCTTTCAGCAACAATTCTCTCTTTCATCCAAGACTCCATTTCTGGTTTTGCCCTTCATTCACAGTGTTTAATTGCTCCTTATGACTTTGTCCTCCTCCTCCTTGAACAGTCACCTTATCGTGGTGGAGGGGTTTGCGTGTCCCAATGATTCTAGGAGCTATGTTGTCCGGGGCTTTATGCCCCTGGTAGAACCACCAAGGCAAACTGGTCCTAGGTGAGGGATGAGACAAAGAGCGGTTCAATAAACCTCCAATGAAAATAAAACTGCGGACGTTTTCCCTTGCCGGGCCTGGTCACGGGCCCCCTCTGGAGCCAGGCCTGGAGGTGGGGCTCGATGGCGCCTGGTGGCGGGCCTGCACCCATGGGGCTCGGCGGGCACAGCCGAAGAGGTAGCGTGGGTCCTCCTCCCCATGGGCTCACCACCTATGGGAGGGGCCAAGGAGGTTGGGTGCAGTGTGAGTTGGGTGGTGGCCGAAGGCGGGGACCTTGGCGGTCTGATCCTCGGCTACAGAAACTGGCTCTTGGGGCGTGGAATGTCACCTCTCTGAAGGGAAGGAGCCTGAGCTAGTGCGCGAGGTCGAGAGGTTCGGCTAGATATAGTCGGACTCACCTCGACGCACAGCTTGGACTCTGGAACCAATCTCCTTGAGAGGGGCTGGACTCTCTACCACTCTGGAGTTGCCCCCGGTGAGAGGCGCCGAGCAGGTGTGGGCATACTTATTGCCCCGACTGGAGCCTGTGCATTGGGGTTTACCCGGTGGGCGAGAGGGTGGCCTCCCTCCGCCGGGTGGGGAAGGGTCCTGACTGTTGTTTGTGCGTATCGCGAACAGCAGTTTGGAGTATCCACCCTTTTGGAGTCTCTGGAGGGTTGCTAGAGGGCATACCTTCTGGGGATTCCCTCGTTTTGCTGGGAGACTTCAATGCTCACGTGGGCAATGACAGTGAGACCTGGAAGGGCGTGATTGGGAGGAATGGCCCCGATCTGAACCCGGCGGTGTTTTGTTATTGGACTTCTGTGCTCGTCACGGATTGTCCATAACGAACACCATGTTCAAGCATAAGGGTGTTCATATGTGCACTTGGCACCAGGACACCCTAGGCCTCAGGTCGATGATCGACTTTGTGGTGTGTCGTGGACTTGCGGCCATATGTCTTGGACACTCGGGTGAAGAGAGGGGCGAGCTGTCAACTGATCACCACCTGGTGGTGAGTTGGCCGATGGTGGGGAAGATGCGGTCAGACCTGGTAGGCCCAAGCGTGTTGTGAGGGTCTGCTGGGAGCGGCTGGCAGAGTCCCTGTCAGAAGTAGCTTCAACTCCCACCTCCGGCAGAACTTCAACCACGTCCCGAGGGAGGTGGGGACATTGAGTCGAATGGGCCATGTTCCGTGCCTCTATTGTTGAGGCGGCTGACGGAGCTGTGGCGCAAGGTGGTGGTGCCTGTCGTGGCGGCAATCCCGAACCCGTTGGTGGACACGGCGGTGAGGGATGCCGTCAAGCTGAAGAAGGAGTCCTATAGGACTTTTTGTCCTGTGGGTCTCTGGAGGCAGCTGATAGGTACCGGCAGGCCAAGCGAGCGCGCTTCGGTTGTTGCTGAGGCAAAACTTCGGGCATGGGAGGAGTTTGGAGAGGCCATGGAGAGCGACTTTGGACGGCTTCGAGGAGATTCTGGTCCACCGTCCGGCGTCTCAGGAGGGAAGCAGTGCAGTGTCAACACCGTATATAGTGGGGATGGTGCGCTGCTGACCTCGACTTCGGGCGTTGGGTCGGTGGGAGGAGTACTTGAAGACCTCCTCAATCCCACTAACATGCCTTCCAATGAGGAAGCAGAGCCTGGGGACTCTGAGGTGGGCTCTCCCATCTCTGGGACTGAAGTCACCGAGGTGGTCAAAAACTCCTTGGTGGCAGGGCCCGGGGTGGATGAGATCGCCGGAGTTCCTTAAGGCTCTGGATGTTGTAGGACTGTCTTGGTTGACACGTCTCTGCAACATCGCATGGACATCGGGACAGTGCCTCTGGATTGGCAGACCGGGGTGGTGGTCCCCTCTTTAAAAGGGGACGGAGGGTGTGTTCCAACTATAGAGGGATCACACTCCTCAGCCTCCCTGGAAAAGTCTATTCGGGGTTCTGGAGAGGAGGGTCCGTCGGATAGTGAACCTCGGATTCAGGAGGAACAGTGTGGTTTTAGTCCTGGTCGCGAACAGTGGACCAGCTCTTCACCCTTAGCAGAGTCCTGGAGGGTGCATGGGAGTTTGCCCGACCGGTCTACATGTGTTTTGTGGACTTGGAAAAGGCATTCGACCGTGTCCCTCGGGGAATCCTGTGGGGGTGCTCGGGAGTATGGGGTACGGACCCCTGATAAGAGCTGTTGGTCTCTGTACAACCGGTGTCAGAGCTTGGTCCGCATTGCGGCAGTAAGTCGAGCCCGTTTCCAGTGAGAGTTGGACTCCGCCAGGGCTGCCCTTTGTCACCGATTCTGTTCATAACTTTTATGGACAGAATTTCTAAGCGCAGCCAGGGTGTTGAAGGGGTCGGTTTGGTGGACTCAGGATTGGGTCACTGCTTTTGCAGATGATGTTGTCCTGTTTGCTTCATCAGGCCGTGATCTTCAGCTCTCTCTGGATCGGTTCGCAGCTGAGTGTGAAGCGGCTGGGGTGAGAATCAGCACCTCCAAATCCGAGCATGGTCCTCAGCGGAAAAGGGTGGAGTGCCCTCTCAGGGTTGTGGGAGAGATCCTGCCCCAAGTGGAGGAGTTCAAGTATCTCGGGGTCTTGTTCACGAGTGAGGGAAGAATGGAGCGTGAGATCGACAGGCGGATCGGTGCGGCATCCGCAGTGATGCGGGCTCTGCATCGGTCTGTTGTGGTGAAAAAGGAGCTGAGCCGTAAGGCAAAGCTCTCAATTTACCAGTCGATCTACCTCCTACCCTCACCTATGGTCATGAGCTATGGGTAGTGACCGAAAGAACGAGATCTCGAATACAAGCGGCTGAAATGAGTTTCCTCCGCAGGGTGTCTGGGCTTTCCCTTAAAGATAGGGTGAGAAGCTCAGTCATCCGGGAGGGGCTCAGAGTAGAGCCGCTGTTCCTCCGCATCGAGAGGAGTCAGATGAGGTGGCTCGGGCATCTGATCAGGATGCCTCCTGGACGCCTCCCTGGTGAGGTGTTCCGGGCACGTCCAACCGGGAGGAGGCCCCGGGGAAGACCCAGGACACGCTGGAGGGACTATGTCTCCCGGCTGGCCTGGGAGCATGGGATTCTCCGGAAGAGCTGGAAGAAGTGGCGGGGAGAGGGAAGTCTGGGCCTCTCTGCTTAAGCTGCTGCCCCCGCGACCCGACCTCGGATAAGCGGAAGAGAATGGATGGATGGATGGATGGACTTTGTCCTCACTTTGTTCTCTGACTTGGTTTCTTGCTAACTCCTTCTGATCCAACATCTCCTGGGCAATTTCCTTCTCATATTGTGGATCTTTTGTTTCAAAGTGATCATAATGCATAGCACATGTTGGACTAAGGCCTAACCAAACAGGTTTTAATATAAGTTAGATGGTAGGGAATTAGTATTTGTATTTTAAGGAAATTCCAATAAATCAACTGGGTTAGGCAGCAGCTAAAGCGCGGGAATCTAAAGTCACTTGTACCAAAAACAAGACATAAACCAAAGTCAAAAAATAAATGAATGTTACCAAAGTAAATCCTGTTATATATTTGTTTTATGAACTCCAACACTGCTAGTCTTTTGTGAGATTTTTGCTTTGCTTTGATCCAAAGTTCAGATTCTGGCCTTAGTGTGCTGCCATCTTTTAACGCAGTAACATGTTGACATCATATGCCACACAATATGTCATTGGCAATAGACATTTTGGACAACAATATAAACCTGAATGACAATAAATTTAGGTAAAGACATTAAATAAAGTGAAGCAACTCTACATTTAACTGGTTTGGATTGTCACAAATGGGAGATAACTGACAGACCAGAGAGTTTATAACTGTTAGTACACTCAAATGGACATCACTAAAACTTAACGAATTTCTAGAATATTCTATGCATGTGTGGTGATTATGAAATGCAGATGCATAGCTGGCACACCTTGTTGTTTTGCTTAAAGCTTCATTATTAGGAGGTGTATGATATTGAAACAGAGACAACTGGTGATATACTGCATGAGAAGGTGAAAAGGTTGGAAAACAAGGGTGTATGCTGAGGTACCTGATAACAAAACCAATCAAACACGCTACATGCAAGGACCTTTGTCAATTTACTGATAATGGTAGGTTAGGACACTAAAGGACACTGCTGTTAAAAAGGTGGACTTTCTAAGAAGTGAACGTTTGTATATGAAATGATTAATCAGGATTAATGGATTGACATATTTTGTAATCTACTGAATAGCTTGGAAAACGCGTGTGTTGTCAATTGCATTACATGTGATGCTGGAAGTGGTTTGCATTTTCTGCCAGACACATTTCGACGTGGCGCTCCATGTTCCTGAATGTATCAGCAAGCGTCTCGTGGGGTAGTAACAGCAGCAATTTCACGTAGGATGTTTTACTTCAAATCTTCCACAGTGTGAGGCTTGTTCCGATAGACTTTTCTTTCGAGCATACCCCAAAGAAAGAAGTCTGGTGGTGTCAGATCCAGTGACCAAGGTGGCCAACGCTCCTTTGAAATTACCCAGTTGCCAAAGAAGGACTCAGTTTCTGCCATGCTCCTTGCCAACGTGTGACACGTTGCTCCATCTTGCTGGCAGTAACCTTCCATTAACGCACGATCATCCAGTTGATTCAGACATTGCTTAAACGAATTGGTCAACCAATAGGTTTGCACCATGAAGATGCACTGCTCAATACTGTACACCACCATCCTGATGAGAAGTCGAGTGACTGAGTGAAGGGGTACGGGCGGTATGCACCCAGAAGTTGCAAACGGAGGTTAAATGTCACGACAGCTGTCCCGCACCTACCTCATCATTCTGACACAGGGGCATCATGGTTTGTTCAAAGCTCTGAGGAGCACATTGCACATTGTTTTATTCAGATTGCTTCATCCTAGAGAGATATTACAGAATATTTGGGGCCTCTTTCGTGTGAATCCCCCTCTATATTTTATGGGGTAAAGACAGCACATGTTTTGGAAAAACATAGCTGCAGCTAAACAAAGAGATGCAGCTTGTAGAAGATAACAGCTATCAGCCTCCAAGCAAACCGCAAATCTAAATTTGAAGCAGAGCACCCCATGCCACTTCCTGCATGTGGATGTATATGTCTCCCTTGGCTGCTGTATATCCTTTGGGGATGTATACTAAAATATTTCACTGCTCTTGTTCATTAAATGTCATACTTTGCTATGTTTATCAGAAGTGTAATGCTTAATTCTATTAACAAATTTGAAGGTCATAGATGAATAAGGATGGATAGGATTAAGAACGAGTACATTAGAGGGTCAGCTCAAGTTGGACGGTTCGGAGACAAAGTCAGAGAGGCAAGATTGCATTGGTTTGGACATGTGCAGAGGAGAGATGCTGAGTATATTGGGAGAAGGATGCTAATGATAGAACTGCCAGGCAAGAGAAAAAGAGGAAGGCCTAAGAGAAGGTTTATGGATGTGGTGAGAAAAGACATGAAGGTGATGGGTGTAACAGAACAAGATGCAGAGGACAGAAAGATATGGAAGAAGATGATCTGCTATAGTGACTCCTAATGGGAGCAGCTGAAAGATGAAGAAGAAAATGAATAAGAAGATTTAAGCTCTTGTCTTGTGAGAGGGCACTCACTATAAACATAAAATTATTCAGGCTAAGTGGTCCAGAAGGTATGACTGAGTGTCAGGTTAAAGGTAAGGTTAACTTGGTGCCTGTCGGAGGGATAAGATGCTATCCTTGGTAAGTGAACTGAGCAACTCTTATGGTCATGTTACATTACACATTTTTCTAGCTGTTTTCAGTTTTAGTCTTCATTTACATAATCTCAGGGAATTTGAAGGAATCGGCACCTCACTTCCATGAAGGTCATTCGCATAATTTGACATAATCAGTGGACTCACTTCATCTAGTCCATGATCAGCTCAGATTAAATCACACATGAGGAAGACATGTACATGTTTTGGACCTCTCAAACAGAAGAGAAGCTCATCTGTCTGATGTCAAATATTTTAAGCATCACAACAGAATGGGAAAAAGATTTAAAAAAAAAAGGATAGAGATTGCAGCCAAACTCGCTATACCTGTAAACCCTTCATACAATACAGGCTCCGTCAGGCAGCTCACTATTAGCCAGTAAGAAAAAAGTCTAAGCATGACTATGCTAGAAGGTCAGCACATGATCATTAATGTGACATGTCCAGTGATTTACAGTCATTGAAAAAGACATGGTCTGTCAACAAGACTGACATGCAAACAGTGTTGTGCAAGCTCACACCTCACAAGAACTAGCTCAAAGTTCAGTTCACACAGGTTAAAATGAATACATTCACATTCATAGTTGACCATTTCAACTTTGAACTAGTTAATGTTCAGTTCATTTTGTATTTTTTAAGGAGTGAGAATAAATGACCCATGAGTTTAGTCAATTTTGCATGCCTTATATTAAGCTACTAGCAAAATACCGGCACTTTGCAGCGGAGAAGTAGAGTGGTAAATAATTAATGTATAAGAAAAGGAAACATTTTAAAAATAATGTAACATGATTGTCAATGTAATTGTTTTGTCACTACCAACACTGGGTGTTGCTGTCATATATATATATATATATATATATATATATATATACATATATATATATACATACAGTATATATATATATATTGTGGACTATGCCCGGCTGTTTATCCCGGTCAAGACCCCCAAGCCGCTAGATGGAGCCCTCCCTACAATGTGGAGATGCCCCAAATTCCAGCAGGGCATCATGGACATTGGAGTTGTAGTGCACAGCCCTGCTGGATAACGTCGGGGCCGCCAGGGGTCGCTCCAGGGAGAACCAGGGACTGCTATTTGCCCTATGCCCCGGGTGCCTATTCCAAGTCACATGAGCGGAAGGGATGATGTACTTCCGGGGTGAAAAAAAGGACTTTTATCTGACCCGGAAGTGATAAGGAATTATGGACTGAAGGATGAGAAACGCTTCCGGGTCAGGAATTATAAAAGGACTATGGGAGCTCCCAGACAGCGAGCTGAGCTGGGAGTAGGAGGGCAACGCATCTGGGAGTCGGAGGATTGGTTATTGTTATTGTATTGTGTTATTTATGAGTAGTGTGGAGTGGAGGGTGCTTAGTGCACATTATTATAATAAAAATAATTATTGTAGCACTTTTACCTGGTGTTTGGCGTGGTACCTGAGGGTTCAAGGTAGTGCTAGCGCCCCCTACTGCTACTATATATATATATATATACACACACGCACACACACACACACACACACATATATATATATATACACACATACATCCACATATATATACATTGTAAAAAGAACACAACAACAAGCATAAAGGTTTGGGGTTTTCCGGCCCCGTATACTGTAGAAATATCAAAATATATGGAAAAATACATCCACAACGGTCAATGTGTGAATACATCAGAGTTGACCGCCCAAAGATGGCGGAGGAGGAACATTTATGGAGGAGGGACCGGAAGAAGAGAGGTATGCTGGGTAGGAGCCGAGTTGAATGGTGGGATTGCTGACGTCACAGGTAGTATACTGAGGAAGGGCGGAAGTAACGTAGTGCGGGTAATTGTGCAGGCAGATTCATGGCGGCAGTGCATCTTTCTTTCTGTGAGAAACAAAGAGAGAAAGGTTAGTACCCCGCCACTCCCTCCTGACATATGATTTCGCGATATCATTTGGGTCCGTCCGCGGCCCCCCACTCGCACGTGCGTGACAACATATATATACATATATATATATACATATCTACATATATACACACATACATATTGTGGAGGACTGCCGGCTTCATACTCCGGTCCTCACCCCCAGGTCGCCAGGAGGAGCTCCCCCGATAGCAGGATCGTGCCCCGACTTCCAGCAGAGCATCATGGACCTTGTAGTGTTTATACACAGCCCTGTTGGATACCTTTGGGGCCGCTGGGAGTCGCTGTAAGGGGGCTCGTGGGCTCATATGTGCCCTATAACCCGGGACTACCCGGTCATGTGACAGGAGGAAACGACGTGCTCCCGGGTTGAAGAAAAAGGACTGTCTGCCCTTTGTAAGTAAGCTGTAAGGAATGAGCCTGCCAAATTTCAGCCTTCTACCTACACGGGAAGTTGGAGAATTAGTGATGAGTGAGTGAGTGAGTGAGTGAGTGAGTGAGTGAGTGAGTGAGTGAGTGAGTGAGTGAGTGAGTGAGTGAGGGTTTTGCCTTTTATTAGTATAGATTACAGTGTTCTTGAATAAAATACAATAATTATGAAGATTTTTTTATTTGAATACACTTTATTGAGTTATAACCAGCAAAAAACATGTATAACCATATATGCTAATATCCTCCCAGTCAAAAAAGAAACTAAATAGATGCAAGTATACATATACATTACAGCTCTGTTTCCAACCATGTGACATAAAATGGTGACTGCGGAACCATCATGTAGGTGAACTAACCGATTACGCTGCTGGTCAAAATTCTCGTCACATATTGCATGTCCAACGGGAAAAATATAAAGTGGTATCATGAAGTACAATGTGCAGCTTAAGCACAAGCAGACAGACACAGACAGTGCCTATTTAATTTCATGTTATTTTCCTGAATACAAATAAATGGAAAAACATTCGTATGAAATAAATATTTGTAAAAATCCACTATTTCTGCTTATCCAAATACTGTATTTGGATTTGGCTCCACCCCTACATTACAGGGTAAGGGAAAACGTTTATTTTGGACCTAAACCAGATCCAGAATGTCACGTAAAACTGAAGTAACTCACGTTCAAGTTCTTCACTTGCATATACGTTACGTTAAGTTCGCCGTTCTTATAAAAATGAGCTTGTTCGATGAATGTGGTCTTTTGAACTAATTTATGCTGAACACTACATGCAACACCACTTAAAGTCACATAATGTGACATCAGCTTTAGGGACAGAGAGGGGGAAAATCACTGCTGTGATTTACATTTACCTCAAAATAAAAATAACACTTTTTAAACTACTATACTATGCCAGTAACAGACAGCTAGTATAACGAACATTCTGGGCATAGATAGGTATATAGCATAAAAAATATTGCTTTAACCCTTCAATAATGAAAATCAGATGAGAGATTAAGTGTTAAAATAGGATGAAGACAGTGAAGTTTTTTTAGACACAATATAATACCTGAAAACAATGAATAGTTAATTGCAGATAAAATTCTAAGCTTAACAAATTTAACAAACTTATTCAACCATTGAATAAAAAATTTTGATAGAAGTAAATCAATGATAAAATGAACAGGAAGATTAGTCCCTAGAAATGAACCAATAAACTATTTTTTTCAGATGTTCTGCACAGTTCCCAGGTTTATTCATATAATTTTATATCCTTTCCACTCTTCAGTTATTGAAGGAAAACAAAAAAAGGTACTGATAGTCAGATTCATTCTACATACCACTGAATGTCCACAACAAGAGATCTGAGCCGCACTTCAGTGACCATTGACGGTTTCTTTGTTATGCCAAAGCATTTTTCTTTGATCATGCTTAGCAGTTGCCATTTCACAGCACTAACCTAAGGCTTGTTTAAGCTCTCAGCCTCATTATTCATACTAGCTTCTGGCCATCGTTCAATGCTCAGTCATTTCTGTCTTTTATCTAATCTCGGCATATTCCTGAATTTTTTGATCTCTGTTACATTTTTGACTATGCTTTTAATTAAGATTTTGCTCATGCTCAGCATGTGTAGCTTATAAACTTTATAGTTGCATTTTGACTATTTCTTCACCTCTTCCATGTATTTAGTGAATTTATACTTCTTAAATGCTGACTTTTATTTCATTTCTGCCATATGCCTTTGTTCTCCAGCTGTCAGCTTTATTAACATTAATCACTCCTTTAACAGTTTTGGGAGCTGTCTCTGTCATCTCAGGTACTATTAAGTCTTCCATCCTCACGAATGGCCCCACTGCCAGTAAGTACCGAAGAGCAAGTGAAGATCTGTGGGCAGGACTAAGCATTCAGCCTACATGACATTTCTCACTTGATACGCTTTACCAGTGAGCACAGTCACAAACCAGTTTACACAGCAATCTAGAGCATTTTTTAATTAATTATAGTGAATAAAATCAATTATCTACCAATGTTCCTAATTATCAGTACTACACAGAACTTTACACAGCAATTTAAATCACTTACAGCACAACCAATCATTGTTAATTGTGAATACAATTACTCATCTTCTAATAAGAAATACTACAAAGGAAATTACAGAGCAATTATAGCTCATAGCGCTTGTCATCATTTTGGACTTAATAAAAAAAAATTCTGTATTATTTTAAACGTTTTCATTTTTTTCCTGTAAGATTTTGTTATGTGCAGAGTCTAATTCTTTAATTAGTTTTTCAGTTTAAATCATTTTCACAGCTTAGTGTGTCACAATAATGTTTAATACTGCTTGTGATTGCTACCCTGGACAACTGGAAATCACTGTCATAACAGCATAAAGGTCAATGTATGCGCTTGATGTTGAAGATTCTGGGTAATAAACAAAATACTTTTCACATCTGGTGTCTGCTTGAACAAAGGGTTTGAATTTTTTTCCATGTTTTCTTAATTCAATTTCTGGCTTGCATATTGGGCTTAGTTCTTTCAGTACATTAGACCTTGAGATTGACACTCCATTTATGCTTTTGACGCTGTTAGATTGTTTACCTCTCTTTTAATTTTTTGTCCCTGCCCAGGCAGAACAACTTCATAAAAATGCTCAACAATCATTAGTATGAAATATAGATTTGGAATTTTAGAATAATTCAATTTATTCTCCCAACCTTATGTAATGAAAACTGTCTCTTTTACAAAATTACTAGAGTGCTAAAAATGGATTAGATAGATTATTTTAACTGCAATATAGATGATGGTACTTCATTTAAAGATTTCATTTCACATGTATATATACTAGCCGATGGGCAGCATGGTGGCGCAGTGGGTAGTGCTGCTGCCTCACAGTTAGGAGACCCGGGATCGCCCTGCATGGAGTTTGCATGTTCTCCCCATGTACACCGGTTTCCTCCCACAGTCCAAAGACATGCAGGTTAGGTGTATTGGTGATCCTAAATTGTCCCTAGTGTGTGTTTGGTTTATGTGTGTGTGTGTGCCCTGCGGTAGGCTGGCGCCCTGCCCGGGGTTTGTTTCCTGCCTTGCACCCTGTGTTGGCTGGGATTGGCTCCAGCAGATCCCTGTGACCCTGTAGTTAGGATATAGTGGAATGGATGTATGGATATACTAGCCTTTTCATCAACTAGCCAATTAGTCAATCATCCACCTTAATAAAAGTATCTGTGTGTGTGCATCTGTGTGACCGTCCATTGCTATGTCTCTGTTATATGCCATTTGGTATGGAATTCATAAAATCAGTGGTAATGTTTGTGAGGCACCACCTGTTAAATGAAAAATGCAATGCATTTTACTACAACATGCATTATAAAATACATTCAAATAGATGGTGCACAGTAAAAATTAACTCTGAATATTCTGAGGTCTTTAATTACTTAGATTTCAACCTATCATAGACAGTTAGCAGGACTAATTTTATAATCAGGCATATAATCAAGAATAATTAAGCATTTTTTCAATATGATCCCATTTATCTGGTCTTAGTTAAAGATTGTGTTATTGTTTATATAGAATTACTAGCTTTTCCTAATTTTATTTAATCCACCTGGAAAGTACTGCTCAGTACTCCATAAATATTTCACAGTGCATTTTTTTCTGTAAAACAATGAATCACAGTGGATTTAATTGAGCTCTTTTGACACTGATCAACAGAAAAAAGACTTTTCATTGCCAAAGGCAAAGTGAAAACACATCTATGAAAATGAGGTAAATTAAATAAAAATATAAAGCAAAAAATAATTGAATACATAAGTATTCAGCTCCTTCTAATCAGTTTTTATCCTGCAGTTAGTAGTAAGTCTAAGTAAATAGGACTGGGTGAGCCTCTTTTGGGTTTGTCTGTGGAGTTACTGGTCAACTCTGTGGCTGTATTTTGGAGACCTCACAACCATCTGCCATGTTTGGAACTCCATGTCACAGCAATAGTTAGATTGTGCTGTTTTTGATTTGCATGGAAAAATTAGCCTTGAGCTAAGTGATAATGATTCTTTCCATTTCCTGTGTTTTAAGAATCTGTATCTGAAAATGTCATGCCACATACTGCTAACTATGTACTCATTCTGGGAAAGAGGACAGGAGAGTGGATATCTTTTTTGTTGTAAAAGAAGACGCTTTTCTGTCCTGTCAGCTGACTGACACTTGTTAGTAGACATTCTCTCTCTGCTCCTGAATGCTTTCCAAAGGGCTCTATCCCCAACCGAAAATCATTTTCTTTTTCTTTTTTGATTATCCATCCATCCATTTTCTAACCCGCTGAATCCGAATAGGGTCACGGGGGTCTGCTGGAGCCAATCCCAGCCAACACAGGGCACAAGGCAGGAACCAATCCTGGGCAGGGTGCCAACCCACCGCAGGACACACACAAACACACCCACACACCAAGCACACACTAGGGCCAATTTAGAATCGCCAATCCACCTAACCTGCATGTCTTTGGATTGTGGGAGGAAACCGGAGCTCCCGGAGGAAACCCACGCAGACACGGGGAGAACATGCAAACTCCACGCAGGGAGGACCCGGGAAGTGAACCTGGGGCTCCTAACTGCGAGGCAGCAGCGCTACCACTGCGCCACCGTGCCGCCCTCTTTTTTGATTAAGGATATGTAATTTGCAATCAAAGGAATTGACCCACGCTAAATAAAGACTTGACCCACCTAGGCTGTACAATTCTTTGTACTGCTTTATATTTGGTTTTGATGCAAATAAATATAATATTTTAAGTGAAAGTTTCAAGTGTCTCTTTGACTGCTACTACAGATTGATCATTCCTTGTCTAAATGCAATTCCTTATGGGCATGAGAAGACACTTCTGAGAATTCCTCTATTGGTGGTAAACCATATTAAAGTAAAGGAGTGAAACAAAAGACAGTTCTGGTCGGCAAGCTTCCTGCAATTAGAGGTCTGCGATGGGGCGGGTTGAATCCATGTTCCCACTCAACTTTTTGGAAACCACTTGAACCTGCATCACCTGTAACGTAACCAAGGTCTGACCTGGGCAAATGAGGCCACACATTTATGGCAAGGGGTAGATACAAAAAGGTGCTCTGTGTCTTTATTAAAACAAAGTCAAACCAACAGTAATCCAAATAAACAGTGCAGTGCAAACATTCTTAAAAAATAAATTATCTTTAAAAACTGGGATGATCCGTGAGTTTAAAATCCAGAATTAAAATGAGTAAAAACCAATAATACAGTCATTGGGTCCTTGGTGTTCCTTCAGAAGAGCTCAGCACAACTTTAACTTTGTCTCCCTGGCTCACCCATCGCTTGCTCAGCTGGAGGAGACACTAGCAGCCACAGTCCTCACCACATGACCCCCATCTTAGCTGCCTCACGCAACGTCGGTCAGACCGCTCGGGGTCGGTTGTTCTCCTGTCATCCTTCTTGCTCTCCTGGTATGCCTTTGGAGGACTCTGCAATGATCACGCACACTCCTCGACAAATATTCAGTTAGGATGATCTCCTAGAGCACTGATTCTTCAGTCATTCACAGGGCTTACAACTGGCTTACTACTTATCAATAGCACCTGATGACCCCGATTCTATTGATTCACTAACACAATGTCTGACTAGTATCTCAAAATGGATGAATAGTAATTTTCTCAAGTTAAATAAAGAAAACTGAAATTTTAGTGATCAGCAATAATGGATACAATGAGGCTATTAGAAATAAACTGGATACATTAGGATTAAAAGTCAAGACGGAGGTAAAAAGCTTAGGGGTGATTGTTGACTGTAATCTGAATTTTAAATCACATATTAATCAGATCATTAGGACAGCATTTTTTCACTTAAGAAACATAAGTAAAGTTAGACCTCTTTTATCACTGAAAGATGCTGAGAAATTAGTTCACGCGTTTGTTTTCAGTCGACTAGATTACTGTAACGCACTCCTCTCAGGACTACCCAAAAAAGATATAAATCGTTTGCAACTAGTGCAGAATGCAGCTGCTAGAATCCTAACTAGGAAAAGAAAATCAGAACACATTACTCCAGTTTTGATGTCACTACACTGGTTACCTGTGTCATTCAGAATTGACTTTAAAATTCTGCTTATGGTTTATAAAGCCTTAAATAATCTCGCCCCATCTTATATATCGGAATGTCTGACACCTTATATTCCAAATCGTAACCTCAGATCCTCAAATGAGTGTCTCCTTAGAATTCCAAGAACAAAACTTAAAAGAAGTGGTGAGGCGGCCTTCTGCTGTTATGCACCTAAAATCTGGAATAGCCTGCCAATAGGAATTCGCCAGGCTGATACAGTAGAGCACTTTAAAACACTGCTGAAAACACATTACTTTAACATGGCCTTTTTATAACTTCATTTTAATCGTAATTTAACTTAATCCTGATACTCTGTATGTTCAATTCATCATAACAACTATTCATGGTGGCTCTAAAATCGGTACTCACCCCTACTCTCTTTTCTGTTTCTTTTTCCGGTTTCTTTGTGGTGGTGGCCTGCGCCACCTCCACCTACTCAAAGCTTCATGATGCTCCAACAATGATGGACGGATTAAAAGGAAGAAGTCTACGTGACCATCATCATCATCAAGCCCTTCCGTGAGAACCCTAAATCCAAAGAGGACTGTTTCATTTATGTTAGGTAGAATGCCCAGAGGGGACTGGGCGGTATCATGGTCTGGAATCCCTACAGATTTTATTTTTTCTCCAGCCGTCTGGAGTTTTTTTTTTCTGTCCCCCTTGGCCATTGAACCTTACTCTTATTCGATGTTAATGTTGATTTATTTTTTATAATTATGTCTTTCATTTTTCTATTCTTTAATATGTAAAGCACTTTGAGCTACTGTTTGTATGAAAATGTGCTATATAAATAAATGTTGTTGTTGTTGTTGTGCTGCCTCTCCCATGCTTGCTAGCTGGACCATTCTGTCTCTCAAAACAATGCTCTTCTTGCTGCTCTGTTTCTGTTCTCTCTTTTCTTTTATCTCTTATACAGGCTCTCCCTTATATGCCACGGATGGTGCATCAGCTCATTTGCGGACCACAGAAAGCCAACGGAGGAATCAAGACAGACAACACCCTCATGTGCAGGTGTGTTCCGCCTCAACTACCCCACCAATCTCCTGCAGCCACGGAGATCGAGCCGGCTATTTAATTATTTATTTATTTAAAAACGAACCCCATGCTGCTTAGCCGCGGACCCACTATTCCAAGACGTTACGAATAACAGTTACAGCTTTTGACATTTCTTCCTATGTCCCATTTAGAATAAAACTTAAGAGGTTGGTTGGTTCCTTTAGTGTTAGTTGCATGTCATAGATTATCTGAATATTTATTTATTTAGCTCATGCCTTTATTCAATGTGACTTACAATGCAAATGAAGTTCTGAATATCTGGAAACATTAGTTGTATGAAAATATTGCTTTTACAGGAAGCAAACTGCAATAACAGTGATTGAAATGTGCATTCTTCAGGCATATTTCACCTGAAAGGTAGAAATGAAGCACTCTGACACTAGGCAACTAGAGGATTGTCTGCACCCCGGACTACCAAGGGTCATCCAGGAAAATCTTGACAATCTGGAGCAGCAGCTGATTTTATCAGGTCTGTTATCAGTATATAATCATGATATTCAGGTGTTCATTTGCTTCATTCCCCTAAAAAACTTGTTAAAACAGCGCTGTGCATCTAAGAAGATAAATTACATTAATAACTGGGACACCTCCTGAGTGAGACCTCAGCTATACAGGAGGAATAGTCTTAATCTGTTAGAAGAAAACATGTCAAAGTTTTTCAAGTTTTTATGACTACAGAAGGAGTAGAATATTCAAGGTGCATGTGCTATTACTGCTGAGACTGCTAACCACTGTAAGAATAACCGTATTGTAGAAATAATTTCAAATAGGTTTCCCACATAGAAGAATGTCAGAGGTAGGAAGAACTTGAAAACTATTTCAACATGTCTGAAAATTTATGTACTTTTAAAGAGTCTTTTTTGAACATCAAATCTATTTAAAAAAAAGCTTTTATTAACCGACTGATTACTAATACAAAATTTTGATATGCTGTGTTTGACTGACCAACAGTTCTTATTGAGGCTACACCTCCCAATTTTAGGTTTTTGAATAAGAACATATGAGCAAGGAAAGATGACAGCATGACAGATATTTTTCTGGAGGAATTTAAATGTAGTAATGTTGACCAAGACGCTTTTACATCTTTTGAGTATGTATGTGCTATAGTAAAAATTAAACCTCCTTCTGTGTGATAAATGTTTATCTATACCAAGTTTATTTTAAACTTTCATGAATTAATTCTCCAATTTTTTTAGCAAGGGTGTGCATTAAATTTGATTGATTAATTATTTGTAGTGAAGTTAGTTTTCACATGGATGATGTTTTAGTCCGTATGGCAAATGATTTGAAGCATCTCCTTGGTTATTTTAACTTTGTGCAGCATGTAACTGAACCGACGCACAGCCATGGGCACATTTTAGATCTTGTTATGTCAAAAATTATTACTGTAACAATTGAAGACTAAGCAGTATCAGACCACTTAATGGTGCATTTTGATGTGAGTACATTTTAGAAAACAGAACATAGAAAAACATGAAACAGCACAAAATTGATTGTGTGCAAATCTTCAGAGGTCATTGTCACTAAAGGTGGGAAGCAAATGATGCACCCATACATGATGCGACGTTAAAATTTAATAGTACATTAAGAAATGAATTGGATGAATTGGCCCCAGAAAAAAAAAATAACATCAGGATATAATAGTACTGTTCACAGTACTATTATATATACTGCAGTTAAAAGGAAGGAATATGAAAGCTGGGAACTCGTGGAGGAAAACAAGATTGGAAGTCCATTGAGATATATAAGGACAGCATTTCACTGTATCAGAGGACTATCAGCAAAGCATGACAGGACCACTTTTCAAAAATCATCACAGTGAACAGTAACAACACTAAGTTCCTTTTCTCAGCAGTCAACAGGCTTCATGGCCCTCTATCACAAACAGTAAACAAACTCTCTGTTGCTTAATGCAATGAATGTGTATACTCTTTTAAAAACAAAGATTACTGATATTTGCGCCACGATAATACCGCTCACAGAATAATAAGATTGATACCAACATAGCTACCATTAGAACTATACATATCGATTGACTAATCAAAGTTGTTTTGCAATTACAATTGTCAACATGTTCCTTAGTGCCTACATCTGCTGTGATGTTCAAGCAAATGTTTTCCTTATTTACTGAATGGGTACTTCATATTGTTAAGACATCACTCATTAACAGGCATTTTCCCAGAGGCATTTAAATGTGCTAAGGATGGACCAGTACTTAAGAAAGCTTCCTTAGATAACACTGTTCTTAATAATTTTTTGGCCAATTTGTAACCCTCCGTTTTAAGTGAAACTTTAGAGAAGGTTATTTTCCTCCAGATCACTGCATTTTTGCATAATAATTACATTGCTGAAAAAATATGGTTAAATTGTAGAGCTTGCCATAGTACAGTAACAGCATTATTAAAGGTTGTCAACAATCTTAGGTTAATAGTGGTTGCAAACAAGACATCTATTTTAGTTTTATTAGATCTTAGTATATTGCCTTCAAGCACTGGAATTTTCTGGATTGGTTTTAAATTGGTTTAAGACACGCATAACAGACAAAACGTTTTCAAGTTACAACAGGTAGCCATACATCCACTGTAAGAACTTGCTATAGAATAGCACAAGGTAGCATCCTTGGCCAGATACTGTTCTCCCCTTATATACTACCACTAGGCAATATCATTAGCATCTATGTGGTTGATTTTGACTTTTATGCAGATGATATTCAATTGTATGCATCAGTTGAGGATAGATAGATAGATAGATAGATAGATAGATAGATAGATAGATAGATAGATAGATAGATAGATAGATAGATAGATAGATAGATAGATAGATAGATAGATAGATAGATAGACTTTATTTGCCCCCAAGGGAAATTTGGCTTTTTACATAAGCTCATTAAATAAATAAATACACACACACACTATAGTCTGAACAAATACCAGAATGACTAAAAAGGAAAAAAAATCACACGAAAGAAAGGTTCTGACTTGGTTGTCACAGTCCCAGTGAGGCATAATGCAGACATTTTGTTGTTGGTATAAAGAAGCCCCAGTACCGTTTCTTGACACACTCCTGGAGAATAATTCTTTGCCCGAATGTACTCAATGTTAGTGTGTCAGAGAAAGGATTTGCAGCATTGTTCTGATAATCTCTAGATCAGGGGTCCCCAACACATCGCACATGAGCTACCAGTAGCTCGCAAAACCCTTTCCAAGTAGCTTGCCAAAGGGTTAATGAATCCTACATAAATTTGAAAACTTGATTAGTCAAATTAGGGGTGGGAAATCTTTCCAAAAAATCATATCACGATCCTTTAAACACAAAATCACGATCCACAATCTGAATTGCAATCTATCTTTTCAATGTGGCATACACTTAAGAGAATAGCCGGACTCAAACTCATCAAGACCTAAGTAACACTTTATTTTAAATATTAAACACAGTTGAATTCAATTGTTCTCTCATTCGTTAGCTAAGCGGAGTTAATGAACATGCCCCAAAGCTGGCTAGTGAGTGAGGAAGGCCCCTCCCCGCTCGGCCAGCCACGTGTTTCTTGCATTTGCGCAAATAAATTGGTATCGCAAATGAACTATGGTACTTAGTACGATGAAAGAAGTCACAGACGTAACCAGAATATTCAAGCAAATTATAGAAAAAAACCTGATCTAAATCCATTAAGTAATTCTCTTGTAAAAAGCGGACAGACATACAGACAGAGAGACATTGGATTTTATATATTATATATTAGTAAACTGTTAAAATAATGTGCAGTTGAAGTCTCAACAACATTCACATCATTTCTGTAGCTTAGCAGAGCCAGATAACTATAAGAATCTTCACCAAGCAGCTCTGAAAATGTCTGCTTTGCTTGGGTCTACATACCTTTGTGAGTCTGCCTTTTCTGACATGAATGTCTTGAAATCAAAGTTCAGAACAAGACTGACAGATGAACATTTAAATGACTCCATAAGAGCGAACCTAAGTGGCTACACTCCACCATACTCCTCTGTTGTTGACTCCATGCAGTGCCAGTCATCTGACTAACTAAAAAACACAAATCACACATGCAACTGGACATGTGAAGGGAAACAGTGACATGTAACAAAATGACAAATGAATAAGTAATATCTGTGTATTTGGAATTGAATTGTCCATTGCATGCTTTAATTCAATAGTATGAGATACACTAGAAAATGCATACAGTCATACAAAATGCACTTGCAGGTGAACTAAATATTTTTTGTAATGTTTAAATGCAAAATGTGAGTTGTGGACACCAACATTTTGTAAATGTTCAGGCAAAAGAAGCTTATTCAGTTTGTTTGGTTTGAAATAAGCTATGAGAGTAAACGTTAGAAAATATGAGTAGCTCTCGGCCATTTTCATTTTGTAAAAGTAGCTCTCAGGGGAAAAAAGGTATGGAGACCCCGACATAGATGGAATAAATAATGTTGAACAGTGCTTAATTGCTATTAATGAATGAATGTGTAACAACTTCCTAAAATTTAATGAAATGATGGTTATGGGAGCCCGGGTGCTGAGGGATAATCTGAAGTCAAGGCTTGACAAGTGGTAACACAAACAAAAACTCATGTTAGAAATCTTAATTGTGTAATTCTTGATTGTGGACTGAGTTTTAAAAACCATACTCAGCATATTACAATGACAGTAAACAATCATCTGAGGAATATAGCAAAGAACGAGTGTTTTTATCAGTTAATGTCACCTTGGCTGTTTAAATTCTCTTTTTAGCAGCTGTCTTATGTTGACCATTAATAAGTTATAAATAGTTCAGAAGGCTGCTCCCAGAATATTAACAGGAATGAAGAAAACAGAACATATTACACCAATCCTGTGTAATCACTAGTTGCTTCTGCTATCTTTTAGAATAAATTTTAATAATCTATGTATCACTTACCAAGCATTAAATGGACCAGCACCTTCTTATTTGGTATTTATATCCCCAAACTTCTTAAATGTCATAATCCCACTGGAAATCTGAGATCCTTAAACTCTTGGCTTTTGTCTATACCAAGGGGGAAACATAAATACAGTGCTGAGGCAGCTTCTAGCTATTATGCTCCCAAACTGTGGAACACACTGCCAGAGGAGATTAAAGAAGCTGAGTCAATTAACATTTTAGAAAGTTATTAAAATGATGTCTTCTTATATTGGCTTTTTAGCATTTTATACTTTTTATCTACCATTTTATTGTATTTCATTTCATTTCATTGTTATTTTATTTTCTTGTATAAATGTATTTCTGTTTTATTATAAGTTACTTTATGTGTTAGTGATTTATTTCTACATTCTACATTTTAATAATTTTATCTCCTCTTTGTCCCATTTTTGAAATACTTTGAGTAGCATTTTAATGTATGAATGAGGCTATATAAATAGACTTTATTATTATTATTATAAACCCATTCATCCAGAGCAGGATCACAGTGATGGTGTTAACACATGGTGATTTTGTAGTAGCTCTACTAGTAGTACACAGAGTATATTAAAATTCCTACTTGCCTGTCTGAAATGGGACTATTTATAATTTTACACATTTTATTTTGCCTTTATGTATATTGATTCATTTCATTATAATTGCCATATTGTAGGGTTGTCCTTTAATTAGATAGTGACAGAATATGTCACATGGCACAAATATAATCACCGAAATTAAGAAGTGGTTAAAAAATATGTACTGTATAAATGAAGTTGGGGAGTAGTAGCTTACTTACCTGTTTGTAGCAGTCCACTAATGATCCAAAAGACGGAATGTCTGGAGTTTCCAAAGGGCACTATAGAGTCATGAAGCTGTACAGTAATGGGGCATCAAGTGGGAAGTTAGTAATCAGACTATGGATGCACTTCATCCCTAAACTTGCAGACATCCCTGCTCTCAACAACAACAACATTTACTGTACTTATATAGCACATTTTCATATGAATACTGTAGCTCAAAGTGCTTTACTTGATGAAGAAAGAGAAAATAAGACAAAATTAATAAGAATTAAAATAAGGGAACACTAATTAACATAGAAAACAATTAAGGCCCGATGGCCAGGGAGGACAAAAAAAAAAACTCCAGACAGCTGTAGAAAAAAAAAATCTGCAGGGGTTCCAGGACACGAGACCGTCCAGCCTCCTGTAGGTATTCTACCTAACATAAATAACCTCACAATCAGTCCCCATTGTATTCAGGATTCTCATGGAAGAACTTGATGATGACAGTCATTAAACTTCTGGCCTTTAATCAATCAATGTAGGGACATCACATTGGCGCAGATCGCCACCGCAGAAAACCAAAAAAAAGAACAGAAGAGAAAGTAGGGGTTAATACGGAATGCCAAGAAAACCAGGAATAATCATGATTATTAATTGAATATACAGAGCATCAGGATTCAACTAAGATGAAGCTATAAGAAAGCCATGTTAAAGTAATGTGTTTTCAGCAGTGTTTTAAACTGCTCCGCTGTACTAGCCTGGCGAATTCTTATTGGCAGGCTATTCCAGATTTTAGGTTCATGACAGCAGAAGGCCGCCTCACCACTTCTTTTGAGTTTAGCTCTTGGAATTCTAAGCAGACGCTCATTTGAAGATCTAAGGTTACGATTTGGAGTGTAAGGTGAAAGACATTCTGAAATATAAGATGGAGCGAGATTATTTAAGGCAGTGGTTCTCAACCTGTGGGGCGGGCCCCCCTAGGAGGGCGCGAAGTAACAAAAAGTGGGCGAAGATGTGAAAAAAGAAAACAAGAATCAAAAATATGAAAAAAACATCTGTTGAAACCAAAACAAATTAACTTAAACTACATTCTGATACTAGAACAATAAATATAGAGTTAGATAAATGTCGATAAAAGTTAAGTAGGTATAATAAAATATGCATCTACATTTCAAAAAAATGGTAGGGGGGGGTGTGATTAAAACTGTTATGAAAACTCGGGTCACAAATACTTAAAGGTTGAGAAACGCTGATTTAAGGCTTTATAAACTATAAGCAGTATTTTAAAGTCACTTCTAAATGACACAGGTATGTAGTAACATCAAAAGTGGAGAGACGTGCTCAGATTTTCTTTTCCTAGTTAAGATTCTAGCAGCTGCATTCTGCACTAGTTGCAATCGATTGATGTGTTTTTTTGGTAGTCCTGAGAGAAGTGAGTCACAGTAATCTAGCTGACTAAAAACAAAAGCGTGAACTAATTTCTCATCATCTTGCAATGTTATAAGAGGTCTAACTTTTGCTATATTTCTTAAGTGGGAAAATGCTGTCCTAGTGATCTGATTAATATGTGATTTTTAAAGTTCAGGTCAGAGTCAATAGTTACCCCTAAATTCTTTACCTCCATCTTGACTTTTAATCCTAATGCATCAAGTTTATTTCTAATAACCTCGTTATATCCATTATTGCCAATCACTAAAATTTCTGTTTTCTCCTTATTTAGTTTGAGAAAATTACTACTCATCCATTCAAGACTTACCGGGACACCTTATTTAATGAATTGTAGCACAAAGTGTCCTCTGTTGGTGGTATCCATGTCAGCTATAGATATTAAGCACACTCTACCAGGGCTTATTATAGTTTCAAGTCAATCCTGTGGTATATGGGTCCTCTGCGCTACTGGGGGTCTACATAATGCCTCACTGTGACTGTGACATCCAAATCAGTTTTATTTATTCATTAATTTTTAATTTTTATGCTTATAAGTCATTTTGGTGTGTATTCTTATCATAGTGTGTGAGTGTGTGTATATAGAATACTTAGATAGTTTCCTAATTCCTAAAAAAGAGAATTGAAAATGAGTGGAGTAGACACCAGGCCAAACAACACTGAACGATGAAAGTTGTCATATCCACTAGCATGTTTACTAGTAAAATTATCTGTTAAATACACAGAACATCTGAAACAGTAGAGTCAAAAGGCTAAAAGCAAAAACACACACACACAAAATACCCCTATGTAAAATACATTCAGTATATATACCCCAAAAAGTTAACCACGGGAATGTTTACTTTATATATCTATTTTAAGTTCAATTAACTTTAAAAACATCATGTTTGCTGGTATTATGCAGCTGTTTCTTGTTATACTGACATAAATGTCTTAGATGTCACATTAGCAGAATTAATTGACTTTGAAACAAAGCCATCAGCTTATTTTCTTTTAAATACTTTGCATCGGGGACTTGTGTCATTATTTAACTATTTTATGTTAATTTTACTCAAAACTAATACCTTTTCCTACTCAAAACATGGTATGCCCATTTTCTTTATATTACAAAGTTGAATTATGGTACACTAATTTAACTTAAAATAAACATGTTTTATATGAAAGACTATCCTGTTTTTGCATAAAGTAGGATTATTTGCATGAACAACTGCTCTTTTGCTGACTGCGTGCTGCAGGTGTTCTAAGGGGTCCTTACACTTTTCTACAGTTGGAAGGAAAGTTAAAGACTTTTAGTAAACTGATTTTCTCTGAGCTTCATGTGGTTGTGGAAGCTGATCGATGATACTTTTTAATACACTGGTAAATCTAATATCATAAAGCAATTTTTCTTCTTTTCTAGTGTAACATGGCAATTAATTGTAGGAGTATGTTTAAAGTGTAATCAATGAAAATATATCATGTTTACCTTAAACAATAATGTATGAACCATTACACGGTTTTGAGTAAAAAAACAGTCGTGTATTCTTTCTTTCTGTAATTTTAATAAATCAATTAAATTAGCTGAGTATGAATATATTAAGTTAATTAAAATATAAATGTCCCTTAGGGTTAAATAAATCAAAGCATTTTAAAGCTACAAAACAGCACAAACATAGACTAATATGTTTACCTTAAAATTGCAACAAATGCATTTTTACAAATTAATTATACTATTAATTTCAATTTTACATTACTAATTATGTGGACACTACTGACATACTGTAAGTAATTCCAACATTTTGTGTTCCTAAGAGTGAGTTCTGAGCGTTTTGTGATTTTCTTTAATTCTCTCAGGCACATCCTGCCTCACCGGTATGAGAACCCCCAACCACACACACACACATACATATGACGTTCCATTTGACTTCCTGATGTCTAGATATGGTAGACGTTCAGCTTTTTGGGTTTCCATAGTAGTTTTATTAGATCTTGGTGTTGCATTTGACAATATTGATCATCAAATTTTAATATATTCCCTTGAAGCATGGGGATTTTCTGAGATGGTTTTAAATTGATTTAAGACATACATAACAGACAGAATGTTTTCAGGTTACAACAGATAGCCATACATCATACCCTGCAAGGACTTGCTATGGAATAGCACAAGGCAAAATCCTTTGCCAAATACTATTCTCCCTTATATACTACCACTAGGCAATATCATTAGGAACTATGTGGTTGATTTTCACATTTATGTGGGTGATATTCAATTGTTTGGTTTGGTTGAGCTTAAATAGATAGATAGATAGATAGATAGATAGATAGATAGATAGATAGATAGATAGATAGATAGATAGATAGATAGATAGATAGATAGATAGATAGATAGATAGATAGATAGATAGATAGATGATGTGCAGCATTATTCTGATTTCTCTATATGGAATAAATAATGTTGAACAGTGCTTAATTGCTATAAATGAATGAATGTGTAACAACTTCCTAAAATTTCCACATCAGCACAACCCAGAGACTAAGATCCTAATGGGATAAGAGGAGTCAAAACTTTGGAAAAAAAAAAAAGGATCGGTAATATAAGGATGTAGAGTGTTATTTTGTGGTACTTAGAGGTTGCTGATCACTAATATAATAATATTAAAATTTGATTCATTACTGGTGGTGGGTGGCACGGTGGCGCAGTGGGTAGCGCTGCTGCCTTGCAGTTAGAAGACCCGGGTTCACTTCCCAGGTCCTCCCTGCATGGAGTTTGCATGTTCTCCCCGTGCCCGCGTGGGTTTCCTCCCACAGTCCAAAGACATGCAGGTTAGGTGCATTAGCAATTCTAAATTGACCTGTGTGTGCTTGGTGTGTGTGTGTGCGTGTGCCCTGTGGTGGGCTGGCACCCTGCCCAGGGTTTGTTTCCTACCTTGTGCCCTGTGTTGGCTGGGATTGGCTCCATCAGACCCCCGTGACCCTGCAGTTAGGATATAGCGGGTTGGATAAGGAATGGATGGATTACTGGTGGTCATAGCCCTCTAAGAGCCTCTAAGGCAAATTTCAAACATACTGTAAGCATGTGGAGTATCATTTTAGGCTATTTCAATATCAGTAAATATGATTATGATGTGATTTTAAATTCTTTACTACCAATATAGCTCTCTTTGGCCTCTATCAGAGGGTGAAAAACTGCTAAATGTTATGAAATTGTGAAAATGTAGACTCTAAACATTTACACTGAAGCACATATTTTAATATCTGATGCAACTATTCTTGTTTATTTTATACCTTATCATTACAACTCTTATGAAAGCCCTGAATTATAATGGCTTACACTATTTCAGACTTTTTACTTTGTCAGTGTATTCCAGTAAAAATTCTTCCGACCCAGTTTTCTAATTAGTGAATTAAGATCAACACACAGAAACTTGGAAATATCAACTTGCTTACTTACCTAAGAGGCCAATTCAAAGTGAAGTTGGGATGAAAACCAATGGATCCCTGAGACTGAGCTTGAGAACCACTACTCTAGGCTCACTCTTCTGACACTTTCTCATCAATTAAATGTCATCTTTCTTTTACAAGCATATTGAATAAAAATAGGTTAGAACCATACAAGCACTACTTTTGCTCTGGCTGATGAGTTTGTTTTTGTTGGATTTTTTGAGGTTCGGGCAACTACATATAAGCACCTTTGTTCATAACACTTGAATCTGTAAGTGTGGGATAAAGTTTCAAGGGTGACACCTGCAATCACTGCACTTTCCCATCAGCAAAAGACAAAGCATGGATGCTCTCAAATACATAAAAAATCTTTGAATTGTCCTATCATCATAGGCTGGTTTTGTGATAACTGCTTATATTCTATATATTAAATATTTTCTGTGGGTTTTCCCCTGAATACAGTGACAAAGAAATGGTTGCTCAGGATGACTGGCATTTCCTTTGAAACTTGAAAGAAATGGGTCATTAGGCACACCAGTAAATGAAAACAGAATGTGATGTAGTGAGCAAGAGGTACAATCTGTTTTACCATTAGACCACTCGGCTTATCCAGTTATAGTACCTGCTCATCATCAGTCTCTCAGTCTAAGTGGGTTAAATAGCCACAGGTTGAAAATCTTCACACTTACACTTTACACTTATATTCTGTCTATTAAACAAATGGAAGAGGAAACCATTTCTAACAAGTCACAGCCCTATGTGAACCATTAAAATGAAGGAAGCTACAGTCAGCAATGTGGCTTCCAGGCCAGCAACCATGCCAAGCACCTGGAGTGTGCTTCATTTAGTTATTATTTATGGCCACTTAATATCCTATCGACATGGAATGAATAGTGTAGTAAGTCATTTAAATAAAAAAAAACTATAAATAATTATACGGATAAGAAAGAAAAAAATGTAAGGGGGTCGTTCAAAATGTTTCCGCTCTTTTTTTAACTCTGTTTATTAAGAATTTCAAAAACAAATCACATCAGTTTTCTACATACCGTATATACTTACGGATAAGTTCTCACGTGGATAAGTAGGGACTTGATTTTATCATATAATTTCTGGTATTTTATAAAGTCGGTCGTATAGTTCGAATATGGAAAACTCACGCTATTGGTCCAAGAGATTATGATATGCTAACACCCACCTGAGAGAGTAACCACGGAGCACACTGCCTTTTATTTCTATGTGGGTGTGGCAATGCGCTGTATCTCTGTGCTCCTAACCTCTCTCGCTCTCTATTGTGCCTATGCGACCACACAGTAATACCCAAACTATTCCGAAACAGCCTTTGCACTGATTTGTCTGTCTCACACCCTCATACACCTTTATGTTAAGAGCATCCCTTATCTATGATGGAGCAATCGATCAGAAGAAAATATGAAGCTGACTTTAAATTAAATGTCATTGAAGCAGCGAAAGAAATCGGTAACTGAGCTGCTGCAACAAAATTCAATGCATCTGAGAAACTGATGCGAGATTGGAGGAGGCAAGAAGATATAAAAAAAAAATTAAGTGTCGCATTTTTGAACAGGCGTATAAGTTGGGGTCTGATTTTATAATTGATTTTTTGGGTTTCAACTTATACATGAGTATATACGGTAGTCACCTTCCTTTGCAATGTCATTGTCCAATTACTACCCCCATCTTCACCGTTTCCAACGAAAATATAAAAGTGCAGAAACTTTTTGAATGTCCCTCATATAAGAAAGCTGTCAGAAGTTAAGTCCTGTTGGTTGGATGTAGTAGTTATGTTATTAATATTAGTTGTATTAGTATCACTATTATTGTATTTTAGGCAGATGCTTTTAAGGTATACATTGTAAAAGAGGAAGGCACAGTATATATTATTCATACTTCATACTTGTTGCTTTACATTTTTTGTACCTTTAAATATTTACCTCTGCTACTTTATATTTTTCTAAAAACATATTAGACTGAGCTGGATACTTCCATCATTTCATCAGCAAACAACTTTTTACAAATCATGGCTGCTCCAGAGATCAGCACTGTCTTTTGAAAGCGCTTGTTCAAGACCATACCCATGGGAACTCCATGATCTCTGCAGTGCTATCCCAGCAAACACATTAAAATATGGTATTATTTTACCAGCCTACAGTCATACCACATGCACATGTAATCCCCCTGAAACTAAATATGTTCTTAGAACTTGGAAGGGAAAACATCTAGGAAAAGCTAGAGAGATCAACAGGGGGTGTTTCCCCTGTGGTCTTCATCTGGTTACTTGTGTCCCAGTGCATGGACAGGGACTCTCTGCTGTAAAAATGGCGCAGTGTTTCGGATGAAAAACCAAGGTGCAGACTGTCTGTGGTTATAAGAGATTCCTAGGTATCCTTTGGTACAGAGCAGAGGGTATCCTGATGTCCTGATGTCCTGGTTAAATTGCCCTCCATGGCTTAGTCCTTCTGGACCCCTAATAATCCCCTATGTCTAATTGGCTATCTCTCTCATCTCTCGCCTTGACTACTTAATAGTTACTGTTTGGTGAGAGTACTGGCGCAAAATGGCTTCTGTCACATCAACCAGGCAGATGCTACACATCGGTGGTGGCTGAAGTGGCTTCACGCTCACTGTGTATATTGCTCTGAATAATGTGAAAAGAACTATATAAATGTTAATAATTATTATTATTATTAGATATTTTATTCAAATAAGATTAAATATAATACAAAGGTATTATTAACATTTTCTTTTCTAAAACAGACCTACTAGTTTAGAAGTATATTAATGTAAGAGGAGGCCATTCAATTTATATAGCACTAGTGTTCTCAGTACTGGCCAGGATGCATCCAGATTTTCTAATTATGGCATATGCACTACTATAAAAAAAAAAAGGAAAAGAAACTCCTCATTAGTGGTAGGGAAAAATGTTAGCTAACAGTGTACCTTATTCCCAGGGTAGACAAGAGCTGTAAGTATACTTTGGACTGGAAACATGTAGTGTTTATAGTGGAGGAATTGTTATCAAAATGTCATTGGAGTACAAATCTGAGCACAGATACAGTAGCTTCAGTTTAGAATGGCAGCTGCTGCCCGCCTCTAGATCAGAAAGAGCCAATGCTGACCCCTGCTGGAAGGCAGGGATCCTTGTTCACATGTTTTTATTACAGGCAGCTGCTGGATTGTGTGCTTCCCAATAATAAACACCTAATGAGTTAAACCTCAAAGAGTCTGCTAAGGCCTGTCGTCAGTGTATTTATTACTGGCACTTTGAACGTCTGCTATAACTGATTTTTATTAGGACAATATAATCTGCAATTCTTGTTATACCGTATACACTTTCTGGTTAGAATAAACTACCCTTATAAGAAAACTGTTATATTGAAAGTTACATTTTGGTGAAAAGTGACAAATTACTAGTAATATCTCCTTATAATGCATCAGTGACTAAAAGAGAAACATTTGGCCTTCCTTTTGAAAAAGCTGATGCTTCAAGTCAGAGGCCACAAGGGTTTCTACTGGGTTCTTGTGGATCATCATCTCTAAGGGCCTTTCTTGGGCAACAGACACTTCCAGTCTGGTTAAAAATGCACAATGCCGAATTTACTCTCTATGAAAGCTAAAGAAAGCCTGCCTGTCTCTTTGGATTCTGTTGAACTTTTGTTGCTGCTCTGTTGAGAGCATATTGACAAACTGCATTATGGTATAGTATGACAACTGCTCCATAGCTAGTGGTGAAAACTGCCTAGCACATCATCAGTATCCTGCTGCAGACTATTGCTGACCTGTAGCATACACGGCATCTGTGACGGGCTCAGAGTATCATCAGGGATGCTATTCTCACTCGAACCATGGACTGTTTACCCTTCTCCCATCAGGGAGGCCCTACAGGAGCCTTTGGGCCTACACCAGCAGGCTCAGGAACAGTTTCTTTCATAACACCATCACCATTCTGAACTCTCAACCCTTACCACTCAATAGCTGACCCTTCTAAAAATCAATAACTTCTGATTGTACTCTATGTTGGGAGCATGCGCTGTTAGCGCCTTCCACACCCACCACACGATGAACCACCTGGACTGGGACCTGTTTGTAGCGGGTGACACCTCAGGACCATATTGGAACAGTGTGAGGTTTTTTTATGGTGGCTGGAGTGCCAATCTTTCTAACAATACCTGAGTTACCCTGTAAGCTGGAGGACCTGCTTACAGGACTGGATGCAGGTTAACATCATACCCAATACGAAGCAATTATCTATTCTGTATATAAGTTCCTGCCTTGTGCCCTGTGTTGGCTGGGATTGGCTCCAGCAGACCCCCGTGACCCTGTATTCGGATTCAGCGGGTTAGAAAATGGATGGATGGATGGATATATTTATTTCATTTGTATGACGCCTTATTGCTCCATACTGTTCATTGCACTTTAATGTACTATTTGCCCACACTGTTTATTGTACCTTATTCTATTATTTGCACTTTCTGGTTAGATGCTAAACTGCATTTTGTTGTACTTGTACAATGACAATAAAGTTGAATCTAATCTAATCAGTGTGACACATGGAATGGTTGGAAAAGTGAAAATTAATTGAACAATCTCAATAGAGACTTCTTTTCATATTAGAAAAGCATTAAAAAAGTAAACAAAAATTCAATTAACACTTTCGAAGTGCATTGTATTTTTGAATTTAAATAGAACTAGGAATCATTTACTGTATATAAATCAAACATACATATATTGTATAAGACATTATAGAGTCTTGTGTATTGAGTTTATGAGATATTATGGGTATGGGAAAAGAAGGGCTTTACCGATTTCATTATTTTATCAAGTAATGCAAAAATAATTCAGGACAGCATAATTTAAAGTGAGTGTTACTTTCTATACTATGCAAGGTGTGAAGATTATTATTAAAATATTAAAAAACACAAATAGAAGGTTAGAAGCATATATTGACTGCTGAATTTTCATCAGATGATTGCCTGGAAAGGAATCGGCAGGGAAAGGGCAACAACAGGGAAAGAAATTGAAAAGAATGAAAGGGCAAAAGTGAGTCCACAAACCAGGCAGAGAGAAGATTAAATGGCTGGACGGTTGTTTAATGCTGGAGGAATATGTGATCCACATTTGGGATTGGGCTTAGCTTCTTCTGTGTTTCTCTAAATTGTGTCTTTGAAGCTTACGGAAAAAACCTGAAAAGAAAATTCAGTGTGATTATGGTCAACCCAGGTAAAAATAAAATAAATTTAATGATACTAAAATATTCTTTAATTACTTAAATTACATTTCTAGCATATTATTGTTTTTGTGTGCTAAAAATAAGTGCAATGAAAACATAATACAAATGTGCTAATGAAAGGTACATTTGTACCTCAGTAGTATTTCAGTGCTGCGGTGGGCTGGCGCCCTGCCCGGGGTTTGTTTCCTGCCTTCGCCCTGTGTTGGCTGGGATTGGCTCCAGCAGACCTCCGTGACCCTGTAGTTAGGATATAGTGGGTTGGATAAGGGATGGATGGAAGATAAGCTGATATTTATTGCATTCTGATATACTACCTTGAAAAAGTGTATTGTTAGTGTTACTTAATAGTTGGCTCTAAAAGCTTTAACGTCAAGTTGAATTTTAGTGGATTTTCATATACTACTATCAAGTCCTTTTTTTGTTTGTTTGTTTGTTTATTTTTTAATATTCAAAATGTAGTAGTTACAATTATATTTCTACCTTCATAATACTTCGGTGTACTTAAAATAAGCACACAAAGTCGATTTGGACACAAGAGTTTGTATGAATGCATGAAATGTAATTCAAATCCCACTGAAGTGTTACGACAGAACGACTGTTTAGATTGTTATTTGGCGCTTATGTACCAAACATAAAATGCAGAGCACTTTATTGCACTTACTTACGCTTATCTGCAGAGACCTGGGAAAAACGTACACTGAAGTAAACTTAATTTAAGTGGGCTTCCATAATATACCAAAAGTGTGCTATGTCTGAGTTGTAAATACATTTGAAATATATCACAAATGTGTTTTCAGTATATTATCCTCACATTTTGATTGAAATATAAATCTATGTCCTATATAAATGTATTAGGTATCTGAAAGCTGGATTCAAATATACAAAGTACATTTATGAAAGTACAGAAATAATAAAATAGTGTGCTTAAACATATTTCAGCAGATCTTATTGGTGTCTCAAAACAACACATTCAAGTACACTTAGCTGTATTTAAGTATATTTTAGTTACGCTAATGACATAACATTAGCACACTAAATACAAATTTAGTGCTTGAAAATAGCACACTTTTAATGCAACAAGTGCACTTAAATTGCAAAAAGTGTATTTTTTTTGCATGTTTTTTTTTTTACCTGGGAAGAGAAGTAAACTTCCACATTAGGCTTGGTAAGGCCTTTGACCCAAATAATTCAGCCATGTACTATAAGAATATCTGCAAACTATCTGCCTGTTATGCCAATATAGATTGTAGGACACTATCTGAAGGTTAGTTAGTTAAATACAGGAGTATCAGTAAGGGATATTGCAACATCCAAAGGCACAATATGTGGCTCTATTAATGGCAGTATGTAATGTGTGTTCTGGCGTCCCTAATTTATCCCTAGCCCATCTGGACCCTCATGTTCTTTTGTCTCAGTCTTTGTGATCACCTTGAATGCAATTACTTTGACCTGGCCCTTTTTATTTTAATGCATTTCAAATATTCAGTTTACATAAAATAAGATACCCCACATGTAGTTGCCCCATACAATGTAAAATGAGCAAGTTAAGCACACATTTCTTATTCTAAGTGTACTTTTTAGTTCCAAACTGTACACGAAGCTTTCCTGTTACTTTCTTATGAGTCCATTATACTGTAACAATACACGAGTACATGGTAGCTGCTTATGTAATGACAGTTGTGTCAGTGTACCACACTCGGGCCAAATGATTCTGGATCTTCACCTTCTCTTCAGCACTGGCAGCTAACCTTCTATGTGGCTAATAATGAACATGGAAAATTAGGTCAAAATGTTGGAGTGCAGGGATGGAGAAGATTTGTGAGCTATGTACATATTCAAACTGATAAGATCAGTAAGCCAGTCAAGTGGCAATAATAAGAGAAAGGAAAAGGTGTAGTCCAAAATATTTACAGTAAGCTAAAGGCTAGTAAGAAAATGTACCAAACTCTTAAAAAACCTGTAAACAAAAACTGAAGCAAAATCATCGTGAAATAAGAATTCACAAAAGTGTGCCACGATTAAATGTCAAAATTCTCTTAAGGACACCACCTGAAAGTGAGTGCTGTGTAGGATTTTAGAAATGGATTGTGAGATGAGAATGCCAAAGTGGGAAGACAGACAAACAGACTCACTGAGAAACACTGAGAAAAAGAAAGCAAAACAAATACCAAAACCCAATAGGCAAAGCAGAGCCAAACTCAGAAAAAGAAAGATAAACCCTAAGACAAAAGTTTTTTTAGGAAGTCCCATCTAGTTTTCTCTAATGCTAAAGACAAATGTAAAACAAATAATTTGATCCAAAGCAGTGATGCTAAAACATGCACTTTTAAAGAGAGGGATGTGATGACATAACACATTAAGTGACTTGTGCGTTTTGTAACCAGCAACAGAAATTGCTAAAATATGCCAATGCATAGAAAAATGCAAAACATAATGGATGATATCAAACAGAAAGATAAAAAATATCAAAATTCCAAATATCAATTAGAAATTAACAACAAATGCAAGTGGTTAGAAAATAAGAGACCAGAAAGGCTGATTAGGATAGAAACAGAATGATTAGGATTAAAAACAGAAACAGAACAGAACAGGCCAAAACAGTCAGATGACTGCCGGGTACATGTAATAAACTTGGAAGCTTCAAAGAGGAGAAACAGCTAAGTCAAGCAGCAAGTAGATGATATAGCCTTAATATTATTATTATTATTATTATTATTATTATTATTATTATTATTATTATTATTTGTTTTTTCATCTTTACAATTAATTTCTTTGAATATTTTGAACTTTGATTGCTTTTCTGATCAATATGCTGTATTGTTATTTTGGCGATGTTAAAACTCAACCATACATCTATATTTTAATTAGGATGACTTTTGGCTAAAGAATAACACCACCCTAAGAAAAGACAGGATGTCATAAGTGCCAGCAAGGTGCATGACTTTACAGTACCCATCTTCCGAAAGCTTTTGCTTTTTTCATTTTAGCCTTTGGAAAGGTTTATGTCTACTAAAGGACCAATTATTGTCTGTGACAAAGAAACAGACCAAGCAAAACCCTCCAGTGTCTTCAAGTAGCATCTTGCAGAAAAACTCCATTTTAAGCTTCCATCCATCCATCCATAATCCAACCTGCTATATCCTAACTACAGGGTCACAGGGTCTGCTGGAGCCAATCCCAGCTAACACAGGGCGCAAAGGCAGGAAACAAACCCCGGGCATGGCGCCAGCCCACCACAGCCATTTTAAGCATCCATCTATTATCTTTACCTTGTTTTGTCCAGCTCATAGCCTATTCTGCCAGACTCAGGGTCACAAAGCAGAAGCCATTGCTAAAATGTTTGGTTTAGTAGATTCTTTGTGTTTTGTTTTTTTTTTTGTTTGCAGCTTCATTCACCCTTTAGGACTATTTACTTGCTCTCATAGTGAAATGTACCCCATCTGTCTGTCTACTCTTGGATCTCATTTTTAACAAAATATTTAGAAGAAATCTTTTCCCGTCTCACTGTTTCTGTTCTGCAAAAGCTCTTCAGATTGCTAAATTGGCATGGCATCAGTTTCATCACAAGGCACATTTGAGGCTATACCCATACTTGTTCATACTTGACCAATTTCATTAATGATGGCATTTATTGGAGGCTGTATCTGAGCTAGGGTTCGGGCAACAAATTAATATTTGTAAATAAGAACTGCCTTCATAAAATTTAAAATGTCTGACCTCCCTGTTATGATCTCTTATTTTCAAAAATGTTTATTTATTATACAGTATATTGATTATAGAATTTCGAAAAACAGAGATTCCAAATCCAAGTTTTGTTTTTGTATTATTTATACCTTAACAAAGATTAAAATTTTTATATGATGTCATTTTGTTTTTGTTTTTTTCTCGGGTGCGTTTTGTGAATCCAATTGCCATGATGCCTCATCTGGATGCTGAGGGTGTGTTCTCAGAGGTCGTGGGATTTAATGATAAGGTTTGAATCCCTTAAATGAATGTTGCTTTTGATTTTTCAAAGTTAATGAATCCTTGGGTTTGTCAAAAGAATTTTTTGTCTTCCTGGTTGCTGAATACTTGATCTTGGTTCTCTATCCATCCATTATCCAAGCCATTATATCCTAACTACAGGGTCACGGGGGTCTGCTGGAGCCAATCCCAGGGCAGGAAACAAACCCCAGGCAGGGTGCGCACACACACACACCTCCAGCACACACTAGGACCACCTAACCTGCATGTCTTTGGACTGTGGGAGGAAACCGGAGTACCCGGAGTACCCCCAAACAGACACAGGGAGAACATGCAAACTCCATGCCAGGAGGACATGGGAAGCAAACCCAGGTCTCCTAACTGCAAGGCAGCAGCGCTACCACTGTGCCACCGTGCCACCCTGCTCTTGGTTCTGAGTTCTAATTTTTTGATTATGTCCCAGTTTGTTTGAAAGATAAGGCCTACTTTTTATTTCTATCCTCAGCTTCCTTTTGATTTCATATTCCTCCTGGTTGTTACTTTTTCTGTCTTCCTGTGGGACAGTACACTGTCTATTTGTAAGAATAAGGAACAATGGGAAGCAAAACCGTCAATTATTATTAAAGGTAAGTGAATTAAAACTAATAATGAGGTAAGATCTATCAGTATCCCTTGCAGTTGAAACTAATACAATGCAATGCAATACAGCTTATTTTTTGTATAGCGCTATTCACTAATTGCAGGCACAGAATGCTATGAACAATTTTCAGTTAAAATACAAGTATAGAGTATACTAATTACTAAATAAATCACTGGTACAGATATAAATGCACATTTGCTAAAACACACAAAGAACAGAGTAGAAACAAATTAAACATAACTGAAATTAATCAATATCTGCCCTTTAATTAAATGATGATCTATCAGAAGTTGACAACAGTAGAGATCAAAATCAAAAAACAAAGACAAAATAACACTCTGCTTCCAACACTTCTTTATCTGAGAAGAATTTTCCAGCCTGAAAAATAGTGACTTTTGAGCAATGCAGTACCTCTGCTACCTTTTATAAAACATGTCCTCATTTTACTAAAGTCAGATAGTGTTGAGCGAAACAATTTATGTGAAATTGAACTTGGTGTCTTGCTTACTAATAAAAAATTAGCAAAATGAGTTTTGATTTGTTTCCAGCGAAATTTAAGTCATTGACACAAGAAGTAAAATGTTTAGTCCTGTCTGGAAGCATTTGCATGCTTTAATTCTGCCTTAATGTACCTATTATATAATATTTAAATTAAGCTCTTTAGTAAATAAAAATCACCTGTGAGAAGTACACATGTAGTACTGGTAGTACAATCCCAGACTTTGCCAGTGTGGACCACGGGGGCACATAATTCTGCCCTAACCCAGCACAGACAGACAGAGGCACAAGGATTGCACAGCACACACGTTTTATTTACGGTTCTTCTTCACTCCCCCAAAATACAGCACAATGTTCACAACGCCAGCACCAAATATACAGTTCAGCACAAAAAGCTTTCCTTCTTCTTTCTCTCTTTCCCCCTCTACTCCTCCTCCAGTAAGCTTCTCTGGATCTCCGAATAGAGTAAGGCCGCACCTTTTAAGCTGTTCCTGGGAATGTACCTGGAATCACTCCCAGATGTGGTGAGAGCCCAATGTAGGACTCTGCAGCTCCCCCTGGCAGCCCCCATGGAACCCAACAAGCCACAGCTGCCCAGGAGAGCTGCCCTCTAGTGTCCTGAGGAAAGTATTGCACTGCCAATGCTCTCCCCCCAGGTCTTTCCACGGCGTTGGCATCCCGGCCAGGTAATGGCTGTGGCTGCCTGTCACACTAGTTATGATGATAGTTTTGGTGACAGAAAAGAAACTTGAAGTCCCACAGTGTATCCTCAGCCTCTTCTGCAGGAATCAAGAAACAGGCAAATGGCTGCTACTACATAACATCCACGTGGAGGAGGGTGGTGGGGTGATACGGGGCAGCTTCCCTTGAGTGAGTAAACACAGTAAAGTGAACAGTTATGCATTTCTGTGTATCATTTTGCAGAAAATAACACAGCACGACACAATCTTAAAAATGCACTGTGCTCCTCTGTGGTGATGCATTCAAGAGGCATAATCAGAATCAGATTACACGCAGTATTGGAGCCACAGACATGAATCCTGGCAAACAAGGAAATGTGAATAAAGCTTTAAGTAGTACTATTCCCATTTCCCAGCCCAAAATACTTTAAAACTTCCAGAAATTCTTTTTTTACTGAGTTTCCTAGTTTTAAATTGCAAAATCACATGCAAAACAAATTTTAATATCAGTTTTACATAACTGTATGTGAATCGAAATTTGCCAGTTTCATTCCTTACAAAGTCATGGAAACAATGTCTTCTCTGCTGAGATAAACGAGTGGAGCTACAGACAGAATTAACAACATCACTTCAGATCTCAGTAGAGCAGGGCCAATCCGTAACCTTTGTTTACACTCACCTCTGCCTAAATTCAACATTTTAGAGAAGGTTATGCTATTCTAATTTTAAATATTTGAAAGTCTAACTTTGGAAAAATGGGCAGTGTATCCTATAATATTAATTCTCTCTTTATCTGTCATTGATGCAGATTAATAACTTCTACATGTTCTGAACAAGTCAATGAACAGTGTTTAAAAAGATTTGGTCATCATTCTAAATTCATTTTAATTATCGAGAGAGCAGTATGGTAAAGCTGGAAGTGTGCTGTGGTAGCTAAAACTTTAGGCATTTAAAAGTAAATATAAATGACTGACCTGTGACTTTTTATTACTAATACACCTTTTAATACTATTCACTATAGAAACAAGAAGTATCAAATAGAAGAATTAAAGTAGCACTGCTTTATTGTGCAGTAAAAGAAAAACAAATCTAGAAATATGTTCTGGGGATTGACCCTCATTAGTTGTTCTGTTTCCATATGCTAAGAAACTTATCACAGTCACTTTCAAAGCAAAGACTTATTAATTACTTAACAGGTTTTGCTAAATGTCAACTCCAGCCAGTCAACACAAGGAATGGATTTTCATGGAGGTCAGCTGTGCTTGAAGCTCTAAAAACAGCCTGAACTGTGGCTATTCCCATGCCCCCATAGGTCATTAGCAACACAGATGTCAGAAATGTAGGCAATGTGAAGGTCCTCAGAATCGGCAGGTGATGACCTTCCATAATTAATTCCTCCAAAGAAGAACAGAACTGATATAGATCTGATAACAGTTTGTTATTTTAAATTATGTTAGGGCAGAAATCATTAGAGTCCACAGACTGTTTTGTGGCTAAGCATCTGTAGTCCAGGAGCGAGTGGAATGCTGGATATCAGACATTGACTCTACGTCAGTGTGACAATACAAAAGACCAGTAATGTGCCCTACGGCTATGGGGTCTTGCTAAAAGAAGTTCCTTAGAGAAGAGACCAAACTGCAAGCTTTGAGAGGAAATATATAATTCCCACTTAATTAACAGTTTGTTGTGCTCTCTGAGTTGTGAGCAGCCTTATTGAACATGATGCATTGTAAAAAGGCCCTGGTCATGTGGTACATTTATTGATATGGCTGAAAATAGTTAATTAATGTTTCTTCAGTTTGGTTTATTTTTATGCACAATTATAAAAAAAAACAACACGAAATATAAACAAGAAAATATAATATATAAATTGTAAAAAATTATTGAGGATCAATCAAATACTGTATAAGCCATATTATATACTGAATGAACTAAGAATTCATTCTGGGTTTGTGGAAATGTGTGGCAAAAACTCCAGTGTTCCACCTTCACTAACCCATTGCATTAACAGGAGCTTTGAATCGCCAGGGATCAGGACTTTTCTATATCATAATCTCTTTTAATTCAAAGTTGACCTCCTAAAAGTAACATTTTTCAAATGAGCCTCAGTATTAGCAAACTTTTCAATGCAGATTAGAGGATATCATTGTTTATCACTCTGGGCTGTTTTTTCCAAAAAATGAAGAATCTCAGCAATGAATGAGCAACTTTATGATACACATACATAATTATGATTAACTTTTCATACATTTCTCAAAAGTCTTCTTAAGCAGCCTCTTCACAAGCCATTACTCAGTTTACCCCGTCTCTGGAGTCACGTACAAAAAAGCATCATAAGTTGATTAAAAAGCAGTTAATTGGAAATAATATCATTCTATGTCATTGCAATTTTTCCTTCAGTGGAATGAAATAAGCTTGTGTGTGTTCTTCGTTTTGATGACAGTAGGGTGGTGTTTTTCACTGGGACATGCATCAGCAAAACAAAATTGGGGTGATAAAATGAAGAGAATAAGTCCGCACATCACAACCTATTTAACTCTGCTTTCAGGCACACAGACAAAACCCGTACAGCCTGGTGTACATTTCATTTATGTAATCTTTCATTTTTCTAGAAATTAAGTTCATAAATTCCATTATGCATTAAAAGTTCCCATACTACTATAGACACTGCACAGTGTGTCTGAATATATTATATTATACTAGAAACAGGACAAACGTTAAAAATTAATAAACAAAAATGTATTGCTACCTAAGCGGAGGCAAGTTATGCTCCAAAACAAAGAGGTAGACTGACTCCCCACTCCTGACGTCACGATTCCCCTCCACTCAGCCCGCAGCCTCTCTCTCGGATTAGTGTAAATATATTGCTCCTGCAAGCAAACTATGATTCTTAGCACAATGATAGAAAAAAAACAATCAACCAAAATCAACTGGAATATTCAAGCAAATTCTAGAAAAAAAAAAATCAGTTACCTAGTCCTCTCATTCGCTAGCTAAGCAGATGTAAGATACGCCCCGAGGCTGGCGCATGAGTGAGGAGGGCCCCCCATCCCTCTCCCTCGGCCTGCTGCGTGTCTCTCGGATTCGCTCAAACAAATCGGTACTGCAAGCGAACTATGATACTTAGCGCAATGAGAGAAGTCACAAAGTTAAACGGAATGTTCAAGCAAATTCTAGAAAAAAAAAAAAACAATCTAAATCTGCTCTAGTGAAAAGCAGACAGACAGACAGAAGTTGGATATTATATTATATTATATTATATTATATTATATTATATTATATTATATTATATTATATTATATTATATTATATATTGGATATTTAATAAGGGTGGCACAGGGGGTAGCACTGCTGCCTCCCGGTTAGTAGAACCGGGTTCGCTTCCCGGGTCCTCCCTTCATGGAGTTTGCATGTTCTTCCCATGCCTGAGTGGGTTTCCCCCGGGTACTCTGGTTTCGTCCCACAGTCCAAAGACATGCAGGTCAGGTGCACTGGCGATTCTAAACCGTCCCTAGTGTGTGTGTGTGGGCACACCCTGTGCAACCCTGTGGTTGGCTGTCGCCCTGCCCAGGGTTTGTTTCCTGCCTTGCACCCTGTGTTGGTTGGGATTGGCTCCAGCTGACCCTCATGACCCTGTATAATATAGCAGGTTGGATAATGGATGGATATTTAATAAGAAACAATTCATTATTTACAGAAATGAATATACAATTATAAAGCCAAAACTTTCAATAGGGGAAATGTAAAAAGACAAACTGAAAATAAGAACAGAGCCTTACCACTGGTGTGCACTTTCATGACAGCCCTGAAGAGCTGGAATGGAAAACATACAAGCCAACAATGCCTGGACACACCAAGGCCCAAACAGTGAGTCCCAACAATTAATAAGTAAGAGATGAGTGATGATGAGAACAGCAAGATACACATCTTCCACTTAAGTGCCTTCTAGCAAAGTTACGGCCAGGAGAACCGCTATGTTATATGGGTTGGAGACGGTGGCACTGACCAGAAAGCAGGAGACAGAGCTGGAGGTAGCAGAGTTAAAGAAGCTAAGATTTGCATTGGGTGTGACAAGGATGGACAGGATTAGAAATGAGTCCATTAGAGGGTCAGCTCAAGTTTGACATGTGCAGAGGAGAGATGCTGGGTATATTGGGAGAAGAATGCTAAGGATAGAGCTGCCAGGGAAGCGGAAAAGAGGAAGGCCTAAGTGAAGGTTTATGGATGTGGTGAGCAAGGTTATTATAGTTAACGAAAACTAAAATCAAAACTGAAACTATTATTAAAAAAACATTTTCGTAAACTGAAATAAAATATTTAACAAAATTGAAATGAAACACTAAAACTAAACGAAGCTATTAAGTAGCTAACTGAAATAAAATAATAATTTACTATAATTATTTTAGTTTTTGAATGAATATTCTTGTCGTTAGTCTTTAATCCTTGTAACTTTTAACTCTAAAACAGAAAGTAATCCACCATGAACTGCCCACAAACAGTATACCCAGTATTCATCCAGTGATTGGCGGCTAATGACGGAGGGCGGGTGTTCACACAGCATTGGCGGTGACAGAGCATACTGACTACAGGCATGTAGACCGTGTGAAATAGAAAGCGATTCACTGTGCCGCCTTTCTTTGCGCTTGTTGTATATCAACATGTAAATTCAAATACCTGAAGTCGGAATGTGCTGGTCAACAAAACCTTTACCGTATAGACAGAGAAATACCGAGTAACATTTCAGTTTATTTCTCAGGTGCCTGCATTTTGTTGTCAATAATTCACCTGCCACTTCACGCAGGAGAAATCCTTTTTGAACATAAAATGGCACTGATAAAGAGAGACTGACAGTCAACATACAAGATCAGCATATTGTTGCTGACCAATCATTTTTGCTTTATAAAAGTAGTTTAACAATGAAGCGACACAAACCTACTCTCTACTGAACTACAGATAGGTAGGCGAAGAGATTCTGCCAACTGGTGAAAAAATAAGGATACTAATATTGTGAAAATAATCCAGTAGCAGAATTATGTTTTAAAATATTTGTCACCCTTTTTTCAATTTTTCTCTGTCTCTCTTAAAATAGATAGTTAAAATATCATATTCTTTTTGTTCTTAACATCAGGCATATCATACAAATTGCATACTAGGGTTTTTCCTGCCTTGCATCCAGACCTGCTGGGGTAGGCTCCAGGTTTCCTGTGATCCTGCTCTGGATAAGCAGATTTAGATGATGTATATATTGTTCTTAATCTCAGATGCTGTCTGTCATTTTGTGGCTGTCCACACTCTTATTACCTCTGCTCATTATGGGTTTATTGTTCTTATGTATGGACTATTCAAGTCTTCTGTCTGATTGTGACACAAAACTAAACTCCATAGTAGCTCTTTAACCATATCATAATTATTAAAACTAAACCTGAAACTAATAGATATAAAAATAAAATAGAAATATCTTCGTAAAATAAAAACTAAATTAAAACTAAAAATATATGATGAAGGAAAACAAAAACTAAACTGAATTTCCAAGTAAGGTCAGAAAAAATATAGAAATAAAAACTAATATAAAAAAGCAAAACTATAATAACCTTGGTGGTGAGAGAGGACATGCAGATGGTGGGTGTAACAGAACAAGATGCAGAGGACAGAAAGAAATGGAAGAAGATGATCCGCTGTGGCGACCCCTGATGGGAGCAGCCAAAAGAAGAAGAAGCTGACAGTCTGAGAAGAAGAGTAAAGTGGCTAGATGGAACCACTCTTGAGGGAAAAGGTATAAAACAGCCTGCTTGGAGTTTGTTAAATGACAACTAAAGGACTCAGAGAACATACAGATGAAGATACTCTGATCTGATGACACAAAATGTTGAACATTATGTCTGGCAAAGACCAGGCACTGGCACTGGTAGCATCATGCTATGATGGTGTTTCACAGTGGCAGGGACATGAGGACTAGTCAGAATTGAGGGAAGGATGAATGCAGCCAAATACAGAGAGGTCCTTGAAGAAAACCTGCTGAAGAATACAATCAACCTCAGAGTGGGGCAAATGTTCACCTTTCTGGACAACAATAACTAAAAGAATTCAGCCAAGACAATGTTGTAGTGGCTTTGGTCAAGTCCCTGACTTAAACTCCATTGAACATCAGTGGAGTGACATGAAGATGGAATTTTCCAGAAGCTTTCCATCCAGTCTAACAGAGCTTGAGAGGATCTGCCAGGAAGAATGTCATATGGTGCTGAAATCCAGGTGTGCAAATATTGTAGCGATTTCCCCAAGAAGCTGTAATTGCTGCTAAAGTGACTCCTACAAAGTACTGAATTAAGAGTCAGAAAACTTGTGCGAATGACAGCATTCAGTTTTTGATATTTTAAGTCTGCAAACCTGGCTGAAAATATGTTTTTACTTTTTCATTATGGATTATTGAATGTAGATTGATATGCAAAATTGCCACATTTATCCTTTTAAAATGAAATCTACAACAAAACGAAGTGTGCAGAAATTGAAGGGGTCTGAATCCTTTCTGAATCGACTGTATGTGTGACATACAGTAATGGCTATGCAATCAAATCATTGTGTCCAGCCATAGATCTGCTTATACAGCATTTCACATTGCACATTATACACCAATGAGTTGAAAAAAGAAGAAAAAGCTGTCACAGCCAGAAACACTCGGCATTGCCTTGGATGGATGGTACTCTTCATACTCTCTCTGGTTTCACATTGTGCCACATGCTTCCAATGTAAATGGCTTATATTAATTTAAAGCGATGCCGACAGACTTTCTGAATATTCCGACAACAGTCCAGCAGTCATCGTTCTTATGTTGTCTTCAGTGGTGCATAAACGTCCTAAATTTGGGAGGATTTTTTTATCTTAAATTGAGCATCTACTCTAATAGCTTAAGTGTTGCCTGAGTACTGTTTTTCAAAGTAAAAAATTTAAAATATTTATTTTAACAATTGTTTTTAACAGAGAACATCAGAATTTGCTTAGTTATCTGGTGTGGGCTGGCACCCTGCCCGGGGTTTGTTTCTTGCCTTGCGCCCTGGGTTGGCTAAGATTGGCTCCAGCAGACCCCCATGACTCTGTAGTTAGGATATTTACGGGTTGGATAATGGATGGATGGATAGTTACCTGGCACTTTCAGGGAAGGCAGATTACAAACCTCTAATGCATAATACATTTGTTTACTTATTTCTACTATTTTAGCTGAAATAACTACTATGGGTCACACAATGCACCATTAGCAAAGATTAAAATGGCAGCTTTTGAGTTTACAGCTCTGAAAGACCAACATACACGATTTATGACATGTTGCAACAAAAAAAGAGGAAAAATGAAAACAACTCCAATACTTACCACCCACTGCAAAGGAAAAGGTATGCTGTCGTTTGTGTTTGAATAGTTCAAACCAAGCAAAATGAGCCACACCTTAGTAATTCATAAACTATGTAATTCTGTTAAACTGGGCTTCTTGATTCCTTATTTCATAATGCCAAGTATTTAAAAGTACACTACACTGCATTGCTTATCTCAGATGTGCTCCCAGCCCATTCAATGTACTACAAAAAATTGCATTCTTTAGTTCATTCATAGAAGAGACTGCTCCTTTATTTGTTTAAATCCACAATTCTTCTTAAAGAAATCTGTTTAAGATATGCACAGGGAAGCAAAGAACAGCTGTAGGTGCTACTTTTTTCAAACTTTGTTGGAAAATCGAATTAAACAAATTTAGTGGTACAAAAAGAGTAATTTATCTTTATGTAATAAAATCTACTCTTTATTATAACACACACATTGCAAATGTGCAGTATAGTTTTTAAGAAATGGAATGAGGACACAACACGTAAACATAGGAAGGGGTAGGTGAAACAGTGCCAGTGCTTTCATTCAAACCTTCAAAAAACAACAGTGTTCAAAAAGTGCAGTGCAAAAAAAGTTCAATAAATAAATAATCCAATAAAACATGGAGGTTGAAATGTTCCACAAATAGATCCCATAAAAATGAGTGTTAAAAGCACAGGCAGGAAACTGTAATTTACAATTTTGAGCCCTGGTGCCTTCCTTTCAAAAACTGACGTCTCTTCTATTTGGATCTCACAGCCCCGAGAGACATCATACAACAGGGGCAGACAACCTTTTAACCCAACCCGCACCGTCACACCTTCTTGGTTCTTTCAAATATAGTAAAAGGTAAATGATGTTAAGGGTAAATCTGGGATTAATTTCCCAAAAGCTTTGTAATGCTGAGAACTTTGTTATCTCATCTTTATATATAATACGATACCGTGGCTGTTCATTTGTCTGTCCAGGATTTTAAATCACCTGTAGCTCGCAAACCGTTTCACCTGCAATTTGGTACACAAATAATACGTGACGTCTACTATCCACTATCGGGGTTTATGATTGACCTCCATTTTATTTTATTTTATTGTAGAATCAACTCTCAGCAGCGGCCAGCAGGGCGGATATGCAGCGCATGCACCGTTCTCATCCCTGGCACTTTCACCGTCACATCACATATCTTTTCAAATCTTAAATCATTCTTGAGGCAGATTGAAGACTTAAGTGCTAGCTTAAGTGAAAACTTAAGGATAATGTACTAAGTAATTGCAACACAACAACAACAAAATTTATTTATATAGCACATTTTTATACAAATAATGTAGCCTAAAGTGCTTTACATGATGAAGAAAGAGAAAAAAAGACAAAATAATAATTAAAATAAGAGAACACTAATTAACATAGAATAAAAGTAAGATCCGATGGCCAGGGAGAATAGAAAAAACAAAAAAAAACTCCACACGCCTGGAGAAAAAAATAAAATCTGCAGGGGTTCCGAGACCACGAAACCACCCAGCCCCCTCTGGGCATTCTACCTAACATAAATGACCTCAATCAGTCCTTATTGTATTCAGGGTTCTCATGGAAGAACATGATGATGACGGTCATGTGGACTTCTGGTCTTTAATTCATCAGTGTAGGGAAATCACGGTGCTTTGACCAGGTGGTGATGGCGCAGATCCCCACCACAGAAAAACGGAAAAAGAACAGAAGAGAGAGTAGGGGTTAGTACGGATTTTGGAGCCACCATGAATAGTAATGATAATTAATTGAATATACAGAGCATCAGGAATTAACTAAGATGAAGCTATGAGACAGCCATGTTAAGGTAATGTGTTTTTAGCAGTTTTTTAAAGTGCTCCACTGTATTAGCCTGGTGAATTCCTATTGGCAAGCTATTCCAGATTTTAGGTGCATAACAGCAGAAGGCTGCCTCACCACTTCTTTTAAGTTTAGCTCTTGGAATTCTAAGGAGACACTCATTTGAAGATCTAAGGTTACGATTTGGAGTGTAAGGTGTCAGACATTCCAAAATATAAGATGGAGTGAGATTATTTAAGGCTTTATAAACCATAAGCAGTATTTTAAAGTCAATTCTGAATGACACAGGTAACCAGTGTAGTGACATCAAAACTGGAGAAATGTGCTCGGGTTTTTTTTCCCTAGTTAAGATTCTAGCAGCTACATTCTGTACTAGTGGCAATCGATTTACGTCTCTTTTGGGTAGTCTTGAGAGGAGTGTGTTACAGTAATCTAGTCGACTGGAAACAAAAACACGAACTAATTTCTCAGCATCTTTCAATGATAAAAGAGGTCTAACGTTTGCTATATTTCCTAAGTGAAAAAATGCTGTCCTAGTGATCTGATGAATATGTGATTTAAAATTCAGGTCACAGTCAATAGTTGCCCCTAAATTCTTTACCTCCTTCTTGACTTTTAATCCTAATGCATCAAGTTTATTTCTAATAACCTCATTATATTCATTATTGCCAATCACTAAAATTTCAGTTTTCTCTTTATTTAGAGAAAACTTCAGTGGGCTGGCATCCTGTTTGTTCCTGCCTTGTGCCCTGCGTTGGCTGGGATTGGCCCCAGCACACCCCCGTGACCCTGTGTCAGGATATAGCGGGTTGGATAATGGATGGATGGATAGACAGTTTGAGAAAATTACTACTCATCCATTTAGAAACACAAGTGAGACATTGTGTCAGTGAATCAACAGAGTCGGGGTTATCAGGTGCTATTGATAAGTACAGTTGCATGTCATCAGCATAGCTGTGGTAGCTCACATTATGCTCCGAGATAATCTGATTACATGGAAGCATGTAAATCGAAAATAGCAGTGGACCCAGGATAGAGCCTTGTGGAACACCATATAGAATATCATGTGTCATAGAAGTGTAATTACCACAACTAACAAAGGATTTTCTACCTGTCAGGTAGGATTCAAACCAATTTAAGACACTGCCAGAGAGGCCCACCCACTGACTAAGGCGATTTCTAAGAATATTGTGATCAATGGTGTCAAATGCGGCAGTCAGATTTAAGAGGATGAGTGAGAACAGATAAAAGGCCTCTGTCTGCTTTTACCTGCAAGTCATTTACTACTTTAACAAGTGAAGTTTCTATACTGTGATTTGTTCTGAAACCCTACTGAAACTTATCAATAGCAGGTTTATTGAGATGTTCATTAAGCTGCATAATGACTATCTTCTCTAGAATTTTACTTAAGAAAGGCAAGTTAATTTTCAAAAGCAGAGGAGTCAAGATTATTTTTCTTGAGTAGGGGTTTAACTACAGCAGTCTTAAGACAGTCTGGGAAGACCCCCATATCTAATGACAAGTTTACTATGTCCAGAATACTATCAATTAGCACGCCCGATACTTCTTTGAAAAAACTTGTTGGTATTGGGTCAAGGACGCAGGTGGAGGGTCTCAGTTGAGAAATTATTTTACATAAATCAGGTAAATCTATCCTGGTGAAAGAATTTAATTTGTTTATAATGGAGTACTGGGGCTTAAGAGGATCAGTGTTGGGGAGATATACTATATTATTTGTAATATACATTTTTTTATTAAAAAATACAGCAATAGCCTCACAAGTTTCACTCGAAGTATTTTGGAGGCATTCCATTGAGTGGCCTGGGTTTAGCAGACAATCAATCGTAGAAAATAAGACTCTGGGATTACTAGCAATGTTATTTATAATTCTTGAGAAATAGCAGTGCCTCTCAAGATAGACTATATTGTTGCATTCTATTATTTTAACCTTCTATATCTCATAGTGGATAGTTAGTTTAGTTTTTCTCCATTTACACTCAGCTCTCCAGCATGTTCTCTTTAAATCAGACACACTTTGGGTCTTCCATGGGATAACAATGCTAGAAGATTTTTTAACTGTGTTTCCAGGTGCAGCTCTCACCTTGAAAATTTTCCACCTTACTATTTACATTATCCTCGCTTTTGTAGTTAGCACTACAAATGGACTGGTTGCTTAGAACGTTAGTAAATTTTGAAGCTGTTGATGAATCAAAGAAGCATATTTTAATATATATGAATATTTTCTTTCATTATTTCTATATTAAATAGTAAGAGAAAATGGTCTGATAGACCAATATCAACAATCTGCTTTACATAAACTTTTAGTCCTTTAGTAATTACTAAGTCTAACGTATGACCTGCTTTATGTGTAGGCTGACTAACGTGCTGTCTCAAATCAAAAGAGTACACAAACACTGACTTAATCATTTTTAACGCATAAAGATGCAGATGAAAGAAGAGAAGAAGCGGGCTGTTAGAGTGGAGAAAAGAAGAGCTGCTCAGTAAGCAGCAAGTGCATCAACCTCTGAGCAAACGAATGCTAAACATACAGAGAAAGAGGATGAAAACTAGGAATGCTCAAGTCAAGTGTATTCACTGCACGTTATCGTTAATGGTAATTGAGATTGTTCATTAATTAGAAAGTGTTTCCTGAAACCCTTTATGTCTAAAGTAGTGCATAATTCAATTCAGAAATTAATAAGTTAACCAACCCGTTTGTTATTTTCAACATCAACCTTTATTTGGACTTTTGCTTGTGATTCTGTCACTCCATTTAGATCATAAAAAACACCCTGACTCTGTTATTTGGAAATTGTAATAATAATAATAGTTATTATTATTAATAATAATAATAATAATAATTCCATGTTGCAATATAAATATACAATTATAATGTAGGCTATAAATTATCACAAAAAGGGGATCTTTGTAGCTGTAATCCCTTGTCACACACGTGCGCATGGGAAGCAGCTAGAAGGACAAAAAGAAGGTAATTCCACTGCAGGCCAGGGGGTGGTGGGGTACAGTAACCGTTTCTCTGCTATCCTTGTAGACCAAACACTGGGAATTCTGCCTGTGTCCAATGACGTCACTTCTGGTCCCAGCCCCGAAGAAGTCACTTCCAGTGGTCTGCTTTAAAAGCAAGGCAACCTCCATCAGTGCTCAGTTCTGTTTTGAACACATTCTGTACAATACTGTACTACTATTTCTTCAACTTTTCAGCCTGATTCAAGTATACTGGTGGCTGTCCCAAACCTTTTTTTCTGTGTCAAGGTGCTTTATTTTCACAACCTATACAATTTGAGCACATAATGAGTTAACCAAACAAACTCAGTAATTTACTGTCCTTTGAGTCCCATGATGAGGTCCACTTCTTTCTCTATCAGTGAGTTCTTTGGTAGCTGAATAGTCCTATCCTGGGCCCACAAGTCCTATTGCAGATTGTGGTTGCAACAACCATAGCTGTGTTCCTCCTGAGTCTTCTCTGCTGTCTTCTGGCTACACTTTCCTTCTCCTCCATACGTATCCCATCCAAGTACACCTGCCTCCAGGTGTTGCGGTCAGTAGCAATATGCTCCAGGTCCTCGGGCCTAATTTTACAGCTTTTTAACATGAACTTCAATTGACCCTGATAGTGCTTCTTCTGAACCCCAAAGCAGGAGTGTGTCTTTCACAATGTAACTGGCCACAGAGCACTCAGAAAGGCAGCCGATTTGGGGACATCCTTACCACATGTCACAAACATTGTAGCTGGTGCTGTGTGATCTTGGCCTCAATACTTTTGCAGTTGGATTTTCTGAGTATTTCATAGTGAGACAAATGATCATGTCAGCTAATTCCCAAGATGCGCTGTGGGCAGCATTTATGGCAGTGCTCCAGAAGCTTAATATGGCAGCTGTGAGTTACCTAAGCTTCACAGCTGTAGAGGAGGGTGTTAATCCAGATTATTTTGTAGATACAGACCTTTGTGCAAAGATGCAAATTCTTGTTTTAAAAGAGTCGGCACTGAAGTCTGCGAAGGCAAAAGTTGCTTGCTGTATTCGGTTCTGGACCTCATTGTCAATGCTGCTATCTTTGGAGAGAATGCTTCCCAGATATCTGAAAGATGAAACTACTGACAGATGTTCATCAGCAGTAGTGAAAACTGGTGGTATTGGGGGAATGTCTTTTGTTGTTAATGGTCAGTCCCATCCTGCTGTATGCTCTCACTGCTGCATCAAGGAAAGACTGGAGGTCTTGTATGATGTGAGAAACAAGAATGCAGTCATCTTCATGCTGCAGCTTCCAAGAATCCTCACTCTAAGCAATTTGGTAGTTGCTTGGAAACTCCTTATTTTGAAGAGGTTACCATGCAGAAGTCCACTTCCACACCACTGCTGTCCTCAATCTCTTTGTGCAGAAGCTAGGTGACACATAAGAAGAAGCTATTAAAGAACACAGGCATGAGCACACACCCCTGCCTGACCCCTGTATGTACAGGGAAAGGGGAGGACTCGTCCTCCTATTGTCAACTGAGCAGTCATTCCATCGTGAAATTGGTGGAGTATGTTAACAAATTCTTTGGAGCATCCAACCCTAATGAGGACTTCCTACTCCTACTGACATTCTCTCTGGACAGTGTCTAAGGCTTTGGAGAGGTCAGCAAAGGCAATAAATAAGTGTTCACATTGTTCCCAGCACTTTTTCTGAAGCTGTTGGACTGTAAAAATTATATCAACTGTCCAATAACCGTTAACAATCAAACTCAATACAGTATGTAGTCACATCCTTTAAAGTAGCAAGGTGAACAAAAATGGTGTCTTTCCAGAGATGCCATTTGAGACAGTGCTATCCAACTGTCCAAGAAGCCAAGGCGTGGGTCTAAATGCTCTTTTACAGGTGGACATGAACCCTTTGGACAATCTCAGTAATTAACAATTAATAGAGAACTATAGGCTGCCCGGGGATTAAATGATAACTCTCATTGGCCTGCTGCACAATGAAATGGAAAGAGGAGCACACTGGAATTTTGCTCTAATTCTCACTGAAGCTTCTGGCAACTCTCAATTTCTGCGTTAACAGTTGACTCCTGCAGAACATCAATGGTGCACATGGCCTCAACAAGGCAGTTGAGTCTAAATCTGTGCATGCAGTAAACAGATTACTATTGTGCTATTGTGCCATCCATGTAACGACACACAATTTCCAGCAGAAGGGGACACCTTGCATGACACCAAAATTGGTTTTAATGCCATTGCAGGAATATATTGCAGGTGCAGTTAATGGAACTTTCATCCTTATTCATACTTTCAGCCTCATGAATGCCATCTACACATGTCAAAAACGGTTCTCAGCGCTAAATGTACAAGTGATATCCAACTGATGATCACATTGTGACTAAGCAGCCTGGGAGTACATCTGGTTCAACTCTGGAGTGTGTCACATGGAAGGGGACAGTGAGTCTGCTGGTGGCTTGCACTGCTAACTCCAGTCTTGAATCCCCAAACCGTGATTGCAATATTGCAACTCCGCACACCAAACCACATGCACTGATGTAGAGTGCACTCTGGCATGTGGATGATGGGATTCTGGTGCCTACATATGTCCTCTGGGGCTTCCAGAAACTTTGAAAAACAACACTTCCTTGTTTTTAGACTCCTCCTCCTCCTCCTTTTATGTGAAGTATTGCTTCCCTTTCCTATTACTGCTTGGCATTGTTCTTTATTTGCAAGGAAGCCACGTCACATTTTAAGCCCACTTATTGATTTTCAAGTAGCAGGTTGATTTAATTTGTTCTTTATATAGTGTGGTTTTACGTGTTTCAATTGATTTTTTTTTGACATGTTGCTACATTTGCACACGTCTGGTGAGACAATATAATGCTTTTTAATCATTGAAATGTGTGGGATTTGTTTTCTTGTTATCAACAGTCTGTGCTTTTCTGATGTGATGCTGTGGAGCAGCCAAAAATGAAGAACCTTAAACTCGTTCATTATATGTCAGATAACAAAGGGCTTTGGCAAACACTTGCTAAACTCACCCGTTCTTTACCTAAGTCATTTGCTATCTTGTTCATTATTCACTAATATTGATCATTTTCTGGAAACAATTTTGGTTGGAATTTTAAACAAACCTATTTTTTGGTATCTTTTGAATCTTCTTTAATACAAGGGGGCTTTGCCCCCTGCTCACTTCGCTCGCCCACCCCTGGGTTTGGTTTACTGGATATACAATTTAAAGGGATATACATGGGAATTATTGCATTAATGCATATGCATTATTTTCACTTTTACTTTAAAACTTTAGTATAAACAATACTTGGAATTTACTTTTCTTCATGATCGCATTTAATCTTGATTCCGTGTTTGGACATACATCGTGACAACGCAACGTACAGTATAGCTGCCTGTGAGTGAATATCGTTTCTTTCTCTCTAATAATTAAAATGACTTTCTCGAATGTTTGTCCATGCTCTTTCTTCTTCTAGAACGTATAAATTATTTTTCCTGATAAAATTTATAAGAACTGAGAGCGCAGGAAGTGTGTCTAACAAAAGCATTCACATGACTGAGGTTAGATGACCGTGGTCTTGTTTAAAAATATTTGTAAGTGGGGCGTGACTTGAAAGAATCTCGTGTTAAAAGTTTCCGTCTCACGGGACTTCATACTGTACCAACATTTTTGGAATCTTTTAATTCTTGCTAGCAACACAAATTAGACAATCTACAAGTCTCCAACTTAAAGTTTAAATCTGAACAATATATTCGATATACTCTTTTCGCTGTTCCGTAATTTCCGTTTATTTGCGCTAATGCGATCTTTCCTATGCTTTTTTTGAGACTGGAATTTTAGTACTTCCATTGTCTCTAACCTGTTGTGCATGTGTACTGTGCCAACATTTTTGAATTCTTTACAACATTCTACTTTGTCATCTACTCTTTTTTTCTTTATTTCCGACCTCTGACGTGATTAAATCTCTTTCTCATGGGATATATGAACGCACACTAAGGAGATGCGGTTGGATCAGCTGCTGGCGAGCTGCATGTTCTGCTTGTTGTGCTGTGTGTTGATCATTTAAAAGCCTGTACAGCAGCTGTCCTTTTGCCACTTGGCATCTCTGCTGCTCGCATTGTTGGGGGGAATGAACACACGCTATGTAGATGTGGTTGGATCATCTGCTGGCTTGCTGCTGCTGGTGAACTGTGTGTTCTGCTTGTTGTTCTAGTCGATCATTTAAAAGCCTGTACAGCAGCTGTCCTTTTGTCTCACTTCCTTGTCTGGCGTGAAGTCAAATTGTCTTCCGAGAAGATCACGTCTCGTCTCCCTTGTCTCCATCCCAAGATTTTTTTTTATAATTGAGAGACATATTTTAATATTAAACAAACTTGGGCCAGAGGTTTGTTTATAGTTTTCCTCATCTCTCCCTTTCATATCTGAAACTGAAAAGCTTTTGCCCCATTTTTGGGCTTTCACAGTTGAAATCCTACCTTTTGAGTTTGGAACCAAGCTGTCTAAGGTTTTGAAGGCTAATTGTTTTACACAGACTTGTAGAGTTGATACCAGATCTGGTTTTTGGTTTCGGAGCTTTAAACCCATTTTTAAACTTTATGAGTAGTGGGTTCACAACAGTTTTGTTCTGTTACTTCCTGTTACAGAGTAGATTTGATATTTATAAATCTACCAGAAGATGAATTGCAAGTCTTAATAGCCAGAAAAGGATCAAAATACTATTGCCATACTCCAAACACTAACCAAACTCAAAGTCTAAAGGGAAATAGTCATTTTTTTAGGACCAAAAAATACTATTAACTAATGCACCAACAGTCTTTAGAGTGGTGCTTATTCCTAAGCAACAGCTTTTATACCATCACCTTCATGATGAGATCATTGTGCACATGTCGAAGCCATGCCTATTTCAACAGGCACATCTTGATGATGGCCCCATTTAATGGAAACAGTAAATATTTAATGAAATGAAAATAAAAATCAATATTGATAAATAATCATCAAGAAGGAAAGTAATAAAAAGCCTTAAATCTCAATCATCAAGAAAGCCCTAAAAGTGCCTTTGTAAGCTTGGAGAAAAATGCAGCTGCCCAATTTTAAATTTCACATGGCTGCAAGGACAAGACAAAACCTTTATTCTGCTGGAATCCAGACACTTCCATACAGGTGGCGCAAGTGCATTGAGAAGGGTGGAGACTACATTGAGAAATGACATTATCAGTTTTGTTAAGGTTCGTTCAATTTTCTAATAAATTCCATTTTCTAACTTTAGCTTGACTCCCCCTTGTATTAAAATTACTGAAAAAAGTTATTCAGTAAAACAAGTTAAAAAACTAAGAACACTGGAAATTAACTGATTTATTGTAAAATGGGAACAATTATTTTAAAGATTTTAATTTTAGTCTCAAAATACACCAGAGGCAAAGCTGCTTTTCAAGCCGTAACCCCAATTCTTTGCAGATGTTATACCACTACGTGTTTCTTTTAACATGTAGTTTTGCTCCATCTTTGCTATTTGTGGCACAATCATCCTCTTCATGCAACACAAAAACTGTTAAACACCATGCACACCTTACTTTATGCCATACAACCCAGATCTTAAGCCAATATTATTATATTTATATTATTTAGGGGAGCTGCACCTTCATGCATGATTAATTATTTCAAATACCTTTTACTGTAGCTTCAGAATGATAGCTTCTGTTTTTTAACAATAATAAGGTGCAGATAATTCAGCTTGATGCAGTTTATACTGTGACATAAATACTGAGGACAGTTAGTTCAATCTGTGCGTACTGAGCAATGCTTATAGAATTTCTTTACTCTTCCATTCATTTCCGGATAGCTGTGTACGAGTGGCTTGAGCGCGCACCTCCCTCAGAGTTTTCTACTGAGGTTCTGAGGTGCAGTCAGAAGAGTAAAAGAGGAAATTAAACAAAATATACAAGTTCATGTAACTGTTCTCAGGGTAAAATTGAAACAGTAAACTGATTCATTCTGTTTTAAGACAGACAGGTTTGCAGATTCACAAATGTGTTTCAATGGGAGATTTAGACATTTCAAAACTCTGAACAGCACAATCTATTTAAAATATCTCACTGAAAATTGAACTGTCTCAACACATTTTCTTGAATTATAGATGTTCCACAGTTTAACAAAATTGATCCACTGGGGGTATGGTTTGCACCTCTAATGTGAAGAAATAAGGGACAACCTCAGGAGTGATGCTACAATACATATGACTTTATTGAAATGTGGATGTCCCCTTGATGTTTTTGATCAAGTCATTCAAAGTACATTGTTTATGAAAACATACAACAAATCATGTTCTGTATCAATTCAGTACAGAACATGTCTTTTACTTTTCATATAGACGATTCCGTATTGTAATGGGACAGTTGGGAACCCTAACTGGAGGCCCAGTCGTTTCATGCAGTCAGACAGACAGACAGACAAGGCTATCACAAAAGGTGCTTCTCACTATTGTAAATATTTCGTAGCCAGGAAATATTTTGCTGTGGATCCTAGAAGATTCCAATATGTATATCTGCTACAGTATCAATAAATTATTAAATTACCCAACTTTTGCTTTACATAGTGTAATCTTCAATTTGAAATAGTTAGTTCTGGAAAGTCAACTAGATAGTCCAGAACTATAAAAATAAAACAAGGTACATGTCTTCAATAAAATATGGGCATGTGTGTGTTTAAGAAGATCTGGGCACTGTTCCATATTTAATTTTCATGTCTGTCTAATAACATTTAACATAAACTGTGAGCAAACCTGTGCGTCTAACAAAAGGATCCCTGAAGCAGAAAGGACTCATCAGTACACGTTTCTTTACACATCACAACAGATACCTGTATTTCTCTTAGATGACATCATTCCTAGTCAACTATTCCTCTAAGACTATCAGTTACAAAAATTGGTATGGCCCATCCTTAAAACGTCGAAGTCCATCCATCCATCTTCCTAACTTGCTTACCCAGGGCAGGGTCACCATGTATGTGGAACCTATCACAGGAACAACACCTGGATATGCTGCCAGTCCTTGGCAGGGCACCCACCCAAACACACATACACACACACAAACATATTCAGGCCAACCTACTATCACCAGTTCATCTCACCTGCTTGTCTCTGGACTGTGGGAAGAAACAGGCACACTTAGAGAAAACCCTGACACAGGCAGAAGATGTCAAAGTCATATGACAGTAAAGATCTTCTCTATTTTTTATGATCTCATGTCGTGTTGATGGGTGTACTCTTATAGAGGCATATATTTGTCTGAGAAAAGTCTGACTTTTCATGAAATGGGACCTTGAGACATAACTGTTTTCTGTAATTTTTTTTCTCTGACTGTTTTTATATTTTCCTGTTAACTTTTAGAGTTTTCTAATTACCTGCCAACAATTTTCATTTTTTGTACTACTTCAGTGCTGGATGAAAAGAAAATAATGATTTAAGAGTAAAAGAGCATTGACACTTGCTTCCAAAAGGGATTAGGGTGGAGACCTTGAGCTTTCAGTATCGTCCAGTCATTTGTGGAAAAGTTTACTGGTGCCACGTGAATCATATGGAACAAGCCTGAACACCACTTTGTGTTTACTGCAAACCAGAGCCGGCACCTTCCAGAGAGCAGACGTTTCAGCCTGGGGCACAGCTCCACTCACACAAGAGCTAGAGATGGCAAGCGCCATCATAGATAACAACTACACCCACACAAACACTCTTAAAAAGTGAATGCTAGTCTGTTTTTTCTTTCTTTCTCAATGGGGCAGTGGAATTTTTATTGAAATCTGAAAAATTCCTGTTATGCATTGCATTTGATTTATATCTTCTTGAACTTGCACTGTTTAAGTTTGCATAAGGTGATTGTGTTATAAAAAATATAACCAGAATCTTTAAAAAGCAAAATGAAGTTGCCTATAAGGCAGTTCCAAGCAAACAAAGCCCAAAAATGCAAATCAAGATTCAAAATCCAAGAACAGAACATAAATGCATGTTAAAAACCAGTAAATCCATAAGAAAACAATACTTTAAAACAATTTCAGAAAACATCAATACTCAATGCTGGGTTTCACTTAATGGCTGGAAAAAAACAGAAGCAAGAGGACCCAGAAGTCATGACATCAGAGTGGCCCCGCCTCCCTGGGCTCCACCCACAGAAAAACAACGGGAAATGCAGGCAAAAATAAAAACTAAATAGCAATAAAGTATGAATTCCACATAAATTCAAACTGGTACATAATAACATACCATAAACATTCTTTATATGCTGTATTGATTTTAAAGTAAATGGTTATATCTGTTATTATTATTATTTGTTTCATTGAGTAACATGTCATTGTAATACTGTGATTTTTGAAAGTAAAATAAATGAAAAAATAAATAAATACAAAGATTTCTTTATATGCTGATGACATACTTACTATCTTACTGACTATTTCCATCTTATCTACCACTCCCTTTCACTTCAGAATATTGTAGTACTAGAATGTTGTACCGTGTTAGCCATTATGAATGTAGTGAGAAGTCAAGCAAAATGACACCTTTTATTGCCTAAATAAAAAGATTACAATATGCAAGCTTTCGAGGCAACTCAGGCTCCTTCCTCAGGTTAGCTGTCTTCATTTATCCTTTGAGCCCTATTTTAAGTTTGTTAGCACAATACTTTTACCGTATCCTCAACTGAAGTATTGGACTGAATTTTCTTTTTGTAATTCCAAAAAGTACATCCATTCTGCCTTGGTCCACAATCCGATCTTAAGCAGGGATGTCTCTGCGAGATCTGGGGCTTTACCACTGACCTTTCACAATTCACCTTCTATGTAACTGGTTTATTGCAGCCTCTAGCCCTCCATCATGGTTTTCCATTGAGTTTAAATTCATTTCACCTAACTCCAGCAATGTTTTCTTCACCGCCCTGAAAAGTAAGCCTCATTTTTGCATTCTCAGACCCTGATCTTTCACAATGAAGCCTTTAGAAATGGAGGGCATTATTAATATTTTCTTTCCTGGGCACGACTGAACCCTGTGTGACATTTTTGACCAATGTCAATGTCAATTTATTTATATAGCACATTTTAAACAACATAGTAATGCTGCAGCCAAAGTGCTTTACAATAATAGAATAAAAGAAAAATAAAAAAAACAAAAACAATAAACAATAAAACATAAATAGTAATAAAATATATGAACATAAAATAAGATAGATAATAAATAGAAATAATGTTATATGATCACAAAGAGGAAACCATCAGTATTACTGAAGGTCACTGAATGCAAGTGAAAAGAAGTGAGTTTTTAATCTCGTTTTGAACTGTTCAATTGTAGATGACTCCTGTATGATGAGGTAGAGAGTTCCACAGACGAGGGGCAGCAGCCGCAAAGGCCCTGTCCCCCTTGGTTTTACATTTGTGCGAGGGACAACAAGAGACAACTGACCAGAAGATCTAAGCACTCTGGATGGCTGGTGTAAAACACACAATTCAGATAAATAGGCAGGAGCAAGCCCATGTAAAGATTTAAAAAATCAATTTGAAAACTGACAGGCAACCAGTGTAAAGAAGCTGAAATAGGAGAAATAGAGTCATACTTTCTTGCCCCAACCAGAGAGCGAGCGGCAGCATTTTGGACCAGCTGTAACCTGTGTATCAGAGATTTGTTAATCCCAGAATACAGCGAATTGCAATAATCGAGGTGAGAAAAAATAAAAACATGAGTAGTTTTTTCAAGATCTTTAGAAGATAAAAAAAGGCTTGATCTTACCTAATAGACAAAGCTGGAAAAAGCAACTCTTGACTACAGAATTTACTTGTTTCTCAAAAGAGAGGTTACTATCAAAGGTAACACCAAGATTGCGGACAGAGAAACAGCCAAGAAGTCCAAGACCAATTTGGGTTTTAGCTGATGGACCCACTATAAGCACCTCCGTTTTATTTTCATTTAGATCAAGAAAATTATTAGCCATCCAGGATCTTAGTTCAGACAGACAGTTGTGTAGCTGATTTATTGCAGAGTTGCAGACAGGAATATAAACCTGAGTATCATCAGCATAGCAGTGAAAAGAAATGTTAAATTTCCTAAAAATCGCTCCAATAGGGTGAAGGTATATAGAGAATAAAATAGGACCCAAAATGGATCCCTGAGGAACACCACATTTAAGAGGAACAGTAGACGAAAAAGAGGCTCCTGACATTCCAAACCTTGAGGCCTACCTGAAATCATGTGGTGTACCTTTGTCCTCCCTGTATCCCCTGCACCTATTGTACAAAGCATGAAGTATTTTATTCTTTCTCTTAGGACAAGAGAAATGGTTTCCAAGCTTTACACAATGCTAGTAAAAGTTAATATCACTCTTGTTCAATTTACACTGTTTAGTTTCGTGACCTTACTTCTCATTCCCCGTTATCTTGGTGGGCAGGTAATTATTATCTTCTTTTGGTTGAGCTTTGTTTTTACACTTTTCTTTTATTCTAAGAAAACATGGGTCCAAAATATAAATAAAAATTTGACTGACATGAAGGTTATCTAATCTACATTTTCAATTGAGTGACTGAACGGTTTATTTTAAAAACAAGAAAAACTGGAATACTTTTGAGGAAACTGTTACATTGTTTGTGTGACAAAATGAGAGTTTCTACGAAGCACCACTTAAACATTACAAAACAGAGAGCAGTTGGAGTGCTTCAGGGTGTTAATGATCTGGGCCTTATTAGATGCATTTGTCAGTTACAGCTTGTCACAATTGTGTTCTGGCTTTTAATACTCAAACCTTGACCATGTTAGACATTCTGAGAGCAGCTGTCATAGCAAATCAAGTGTTATTACTGCAAGCTAAGACAAACTGAAGTTATGTTTCTTAATTATTTATTGGAAAAAGACTGAGTTGAGCCCTTTACATTAAATTGCCCCCAAGACTTGAATTTGTTTTTGCTATTACATTTGCATATCTTACCAGAATTCTTTAACCTATTTGCATAAACACATTCGATAATGCAACACTTGTTCAAAATGCATCATTATTCCTGTCAATTTGTTTAGCTGCTAGTTCAAAAGAGACACCTTTCTAAAGGGGTCTCAACCTTAGCCCACAATGTCATTTTAAAACTTTACTTGTCTCTTTTTACTGGACTTTGCACCTTGTCCTCTCTGTTACATGTAAGCAGTTAGCTTCTGTAGCTTCTCCTCCACTACGACAGCATTGCATCTTATGAGTTATTAGTCCTGTGGCCCCTCATGATCTATAAGGTCCCTGCCTGCATTTGCTTTTCTCCAAACCTTCTGTCCAAAAAAGTGCCCTGTTTGCAAAGGATCTGTTTAAGAACACACTATCACAACTAGTTGTAGCTTCTCTCTTATCTACTGTGGTCTTTGGCCGGCTTGTCATCCTGGCCAATACCCCAGGCCGCCAAATGGAGCCCTCCCTGCAGTATGGAGGTGCCCCGAAGACCAGCAGGGAGTCATGGACAATGTAGTTTTTATACACAGCCCTGCTGGATACCACAGGGGCCGCAAGAGGGAGCTGCAGGGAGGACCGAAGAGTCATATGTGCCCTATAACCTGGAAGTGTGTCACAGGAAGAGCGACAACAGAAGTGACGTGCTTCCGGGGTGAAGAAAAGGACTTGTACCTGACCCGGAAGTGATAAAGAATCACATGGACTGGGGATTGGGAACACTTCCAGGTCAGGGAGAATAAAAGGACTGTGGGAGCTCCCCGACGGCGAGCTTAGCTGGGTGGAAGGTTTGGCAACGCGTCTGGGAGTGGAGGATTGTATTTGTGATTTATTATTGTGATTTATATGAGAATAGTGAAGGAGAGGGTGTTTTGTGCACTGAGGAAGATTAATAAAGTCAACTTGTGGACTTTTATCTGGTGTCTGGAGTCTTGGACAGGGGTTCAAGGGAGCGATAGCGCCACCTATCTGTCACACTACGTATCTAAACAAAACCACAAAATGTCCATAGTCCATTCACTATGTTGTAATGTTGTCCGGTGCCCACAAGAGAGCTGCGATGTCCAATGAACAAAGGTTACAAGAAGCACAAAGAAAGAGGGGCATAAGGGCTACCACATCTGGTGACAAGGCTTCTAAAATATATATAACATGACATTTTGCCATTTTTAAAAAAAAACAAACTTTTTGCTGTGCTAATCTTCTTATATAATACGCTACCGTGGCTGTCCATTTGTCTGTCCAGGATTTTAAATCACCTGCAGCTTGCAATCCGTTTGAACTATTGACATGAAATTTGGTACACATATACTACGTGGCGTCTACTATCCAATATTGTGGTGGAGGTTATTCCACTTTTTATTTCTATTTTATTTTATTGTTGAATCAACTCTCGAAGAGGCCAGCAGAACAGCCGTGCGGCACATGCATTCGGACGCCGTTCTCATCCCTACCACCTTCGCCGTCACTTACCCTACCTCTTCATATCTTAAATCATTCCTGAGGCACATTGAAGACTTAAGTGCCAGCTTAAGTGAAAAATTAAGGGATACGTACTAAGTAATTTTAACACAAACACTGACTTAATCATTTTTAATATGAAAAGATGCTGACTAAAGAAGAGAAGAAGCTGGCTGTTAGGGTGGAGAACAGAAGAGCTGCTCAGGAGACAGCAAGCGTATCAACCTCTGAGCAAACGAATGCTAAACATACGGAGAAAGAGGATGAAAACTAGGAATGCTCAAGTCAAGTGTATTTACTGCACATTATCGTGCAGTGCGCCATTGCTGGTGAGTTCTACAATATAGTTAAAGCTTTAGTCACATAGTTCATTCACCTAAAAGCTACATCTTATCTAAATGATCCTAAAATAACAATACAAAATAAAACACATAAATGAAATATTGAGATTTTTGTTTAAGAGAATCATCCTTATTACACTACCAATGCAGCTGCTGTTTGTGTTTGAAAATAAAAATGTTAAAATACAGTAGAAAGCTGCAAACAAACCGATGGCACTGGATCCTTCTGACTGCAATTTAGCCTCTAAAGTTATACAAGTCAAGCCAAGTTGGGGAGCATGCACTGGTACGGCACATTGCCGCACCCACTACATGACAAAGCAGCTCAGGATCCCAGTTGGCAACCCCCCAGGCAGACATGCAGTCTGATCCCACCCTCCGGAAATGTCCACCTATCTGCCGCAGCCAGGTGTTACGTGAGCGACCCCTTGGCCTGGTCCAGCCACTCGGGTCCCCAACAATGAGGATCTTACAAGCTGGATCACCCCCTGGGAAACACGCTACATGGCCGTAGTGCCGTAACTGACGCTCTCTGAAAATTCAGGTAATATACCTCATTCGGGACTCCATGAGCAACCGCTCATTCAACACAAAGTCAAACCAACAGTACCCAAGATTTTTCAGAGAGACACAGTACCAGAGGAGTCCAGTCTTCATCTCAGGTCACTGGATAGCATCCATGTCTCGCAACCATATAGCAAAACAGGGAGCACCAGGACTTTAAAGACTTGGACCTTCGTCCTTTTGCATAGATATTGGGAGCACACGCACCTCTTTCCAGCGACCTCATGACCCCCCTGATGCTCTCCCAATCCATCTACTGGCTTCATAGGAAGAGTCGCCAGAGACATGAATGTCACTGCCGAGGTAAGTAAACTTCTCAACAAGGTCGACACTCTCTCCAAAGACAGACACACTGCTGATGGCTGTGCATAAGAGGTCATTAAAGGCCTGGATCTTGGTTTTTATCCAGGACACTTGAAAGCCCAGACACTCAGACTCCTTGCTTAGTTTCTCGAGTGCCCCTATCAGATCCTCCATTGACTCCGCGAAGATCACAGCATCGTCAGCAAAGTCAAGATCCGGGAATCTTTCTTCACAAACAGATGCCCCACAGCTGCTGGACCACACGCAGTGGGTAGCGCTGCTGCCTTACAGTTAGGAGACCATGGTTCACTTCCCGGGTCCTCCCTGCGTGGAGTTTGCATGTTCTCCCCGTGTCTGTGTGGGTTTCCTCTGGGTACTCCGGTTTCTTCCTACAGTCCAAAGACATGCAGGTTAGGTGGATTGGCGACCTAAATTGTCCCTGGTGTGTGGGTGTGTGTGTGTGTGCGCCCTGCGGTGGGCTAGTGTCCTGCCCGGGGTTTGTTTCCTGCCTTGCGCCTTGTGTTGGCTGGGATTGGCTCCAGAAGACCCCCATGACCCTGTAGTTAGGATATAGCGGGTTGGATAATGGATGGATGGACGGATTTTAATAATTACTCTGTACTTAAAGTGATAAAAATAAGTGGTCTGCTTTGCAATTGTGGATGCACCTGTTTTGCTAGAAGTGTAAAATAATAATTACAATTTAAAATCAATAAGGCTGTTTTGAGGTTTATGGAGATTTTCTATACAAGTTTTTTTTTTGTATTTCACAGAGCTGGGGGCCTGGATGATTCTCCTGTTAATTTGGATACCTGAAAAAATGCATTGTAACAAGATATGTGTTTTGACGATACTTAAAACAAAGCAAAGAAGTGTTATCAAAGTCACAGAGCTCTGTGTTCTATGCGTGGATGCCCCACAGTGGTTGTTTGGATGTCTCTCTTCCTCCATTCTAGGAAAACAGATGGAACAAAAGTTAGTGGTTATGTCGCACTCAAAACAGGTAAAAGCCCTTAAAGTGCTCATTGTACTTGTGTGTATGAGAATAAACTGTATATAGAGTACACATACTGTATGTCATTAATATGCCTTTTCATAAATAAAATCTATTTTGCTGTTTTATAGAGTTAGGTCCATAAGTATTTGGACAGTGATTGAAGTTTAAACTTTCAGCATTAATTTAAAGGGTTTACCAAAAATATTGTACAAACCATTCAAAAATTCATAGCCATTTTTCTGCATCGCACAAACCCCCAAAATTTCCAGGGGCTCAAAAGTAGCTGGATAATTGACTCACAAGCTGTGTCATAGGCAGGAGTGAGCAGTTCTCTCATTATTTTATTATTATTATTTTTATTATTTAGTATATATAATTTTATACTATTAAGCAGGTAGTACTTCTGCAGTTGATTCCAAGTGTGGAATCTGCATTTGGAAGCTGTCAGTATGAACCCTCAAAGATGGTTAAAAGAGTTGTTCATGCAAGTAAAAATAATGTATCATTAGGCTGAGAAAACAAAACATGGTGGAAATGGTGGACACAAGGAGTGGTAAAATCAACCATCTAGCATATTCCTAAAAATAAGGAACACACTGGTGAGCTCAGCAACACCTGAAGGTCTAGAAAACAACAAAAGGCAACTGTGCTGGATGATTGCAGAATTCTGTCCTTGGTGAAGAAAAAACCCCTCACGACATTTTGTCAAACCAAGAACACACTTCAGGAGGAAGTCCTATCATTACCAAAGTCTACAATCAAGAGAAGACTTCATGAAAGTAAAGACCAAGTTTTTATCAGAAGGTGCAAACCACTGGTAAACCTTAAGCATAGGAATCTGGAGCTATGGACAAAGAAAACTAAGATCAATATATGCCAGAATGCTGGAAAGAGAAGAGTATGGAGAAGACCAGAAATGGCTCATGACTGAATGAATACCACATTATCTGTGAAACTTGGTGAAGGCAGTGTAATGGCATGGGTGGGCATGACTGCCAATGAAAGTCAGTAATTCAGGTTTATTGATGAATGACTGCTGGCAGAAGTAGCAGGATTAATTCTGATGTGATGATAGATAGATAGATAGATAGATAGATAGATAGATAGATAGATAGATAGATAGATAGATAGATAGATAGATACCTTATTAATCCCAAGAGGAAATTCACATACTCCAGCAGCAGCATACTGGTAAAAAACAATATTAAATTAAAGAGTGATAAAAATGCAGGTAAAACAGACAATAACTTTAAATAATGTTAACATTTAACCAACCCCTCCCCCCAAGGGTGGAATTGAAGATTTGATAATAAGATAATAAGAATTGATAGGACAGCACTTAACACTACAGAGGTACAATGAGGCAAAACATACTGCAGAAGCAAACCAAGTGCTTCTCAATGCAAAGAAGTTGAATATTCTTCAATGGTCAAGTCAATCAAGTGACCTCAACCAATTGGACATGCGTTTTATTTGATGAAGACAAAACTGATGGCAGAATGTCCAACGAACAAGCAGCAACTGAAGACAGCTGCACTAAAGGCCCAGCAAAGCATCACTAGGGTGGAAATCCAGCATTTGGAGATGGCCATGGGTTCCAGACTTGGGGCAGCTATTGAATGTAAAGGATTTTCAACAAAATATTGAAAATTATCATTATATTTATGATTATATTAGTCTGACCAAACACTTTTGAGTCACCATAAATGGGGGGACAAGTTTTAAAAATGTCTGTCATTTATAAATGGCTCATATGATATTTCTGGTAATCCCCTTAAATTAAAGTTGTCAGTTTTAAGTTCAAGCACATAATGATTGCTTTATTTAAAATCCATTGTGGTGGTGTACAGAGCCAAAATTATGAAAATTATGTCACTGCCCAAATATTTATGGACCTAACTATACTGCTCAAAAGAATTAAAGGAACACTTTTTAATCAGAGTATAGCATAAAGTCAATGAAACTTATGGGATATTAATCTGGTCAGTTAAGTTGCAGAGGGGGTTGTTAATCAGTTTCAGCTGCTGTGGTGTTAATGAAATTAACAACAGATGCACTAGAGGGGCAACAATGAGTTGACCCCCAAAACAGGAATGGTTTAACAGGTGGAGGGCACTGACATTTTTCCCTCCTCATCTTTTCTGACTGTTTCTTCACTAGTTTTGCATTTGGCTACAGTGTCACTACTGGTAGCACGAGGTGATACCTGGACCCTACAGAGGTTGCACAGATAGTCCAACTTCTCCAGGATGGCACATCAATACGTGTCATTGCCAGAAGGTTTGCTGTGTCTCCCTGCACAGTCTCAAGGGCATGGAGGAGATTCTAGGAGACAAGCAGTTACTCTAGGAGAGCTGGAGAGGGCCCTAGAAGGTCCATAACCCATCAGCAGGACCAGTATCTGCTCCTTTGGGCAAGGAGGAACAGGATGAGCACTGCCAGAGCCCTACAAAATGACCTCCGGCAGGCCACTGGTGTGAATGTCTCTGACCAAACAATCAGAAACAGACTTCATGAGGGTTGCCTGAGGGCCCAAATGTCTACTGCACCCTGTGCTCACTGCACAGCACCGGGGAGCTCAATTGGCATTTGCCATAGAATACCAGAATTGTCAGGTCCACCACTGGCGTCCTGTGCTTTTCACAGATGAGAGCAGGTTCACCCTGAGTATATGTGAAAGACGTGAAAGGGTCAGGAGAAGCCGTGGAGAATATTATGCTGCCTGTAACGTCGTTCAACATGACTGGTTTGGTGGTGGGTCAGTGATGATCTTGGAGGCATATCCATGGAGCGACTCACAGACCTCTACAGGCTAGACAACGGCATCTTGACTGCCATTAGGTATCAGGATGAAATCCTTGGACCCATTGTCAGACCCTACGCTGGTGCAGTAGGTCCTGGTTTCCTCCTAATGCACGACAATGCCCAGCCTCATGTGGCAAGAGTATGAAGGCAGTACCTGGAGGATGAAGGAATTGAAACAATTGAATGGCCTTCACGATCCCCTGACTTAAACCCAATAGAACATCTGTGGGACATTATGTTTCGGTCCATTAGGCGCCACCAGGTTGCTCCTCAGACTATACAACAGCTCAGGGATGCTCTCATACAGATCTGGGAGGAAATGCCACAAGACACCATCTGTCGTCTCATTAGGAGCATGCCCCGATGTTGCCAAGCATGCATACAAGCTCGTGGGGGCCACACAAGATAATGAAAAGCATTCTGAGTAGCAGAAATTAAGTTTTTGAAAAAATGGACTAGCCTGCCACATCTTCATTTCACTCTGATTTTAGGGTGTCTACACAATTGAGCCCTCTGTAGGCAGAAAACTTTTATTTCAATTAAAAGACTTGGCATCCTTTTGTTCCTAAGACATTGCCCTGTCGTTATTTGTATAGATATCCAACTTCATATTGAGATCTGATGTATCTAATGTGTTTCTTTAAAGTGTTCCTTTAATTTTTGTGAGCAGTGTATATATTCTGCTTATTCTTACAAATGTACAGCAAGGATATTTGAGGGCTTTTACTAATTTTTTCCTAAAGTAACTAAATTGAGCTTTTACTGGAGTCATTTTTACAAGTCTAGTGTTTCTAAGTCTTTGTAATGTGTATGTAATAATACTTAAAGAGATTTTTCCACTTCTGATTTTTTGTAATGCAAATGATGTATGAACTTGTACTTATTAGCAAATCAGGCCAGATATTATTAGTTAGAGAAGTTAATGCTGATGTTAAAGACATATCGGAAAATTCATACATGGCACCACCAAATTTTCATGGCTAAAATGCCAATGCAAAAGAAGTAAATCTGTTCCCTTGCCCAAATATTCTCCAAATACCTTACCTAGCAGTCATCTTTCTAAGCTCTGGTTCACAAACCAGGGACTTTTTAGAAACACAGGAACTTTTGTAGCATTCCCAACACAGGCCACTTGCAGTTACTAGTACTTTTTAAGCTCCTACTACAGAATATATGCTTTTTTATTCAACCAGGAACTACCGCAGGTGGGACTCAGGTAATGAATTGTGCTGACTTGATGACCATAAGCACTGGTACCATCTGTTAGTAATCTGGACTTTGGAAAGTTATTGATTAAGATGGAGCCACATCACTTTTCAAAACTAGCTCCCTGGTGCGTTGCACTATGCACAGCACTGAAGAAATATTCTACCCTGTGAAGTTACAGTCAGTTTGAAGCAATAAGGTGGACCCTCTAACAATTGATCGCATTGCATTTTGTACCGTATCACTCTCATAGCTGCCTACACCACATTGAAGCAATAGATACCAGTCCCTGATGAACTACTGAAGGCAATCATCCCACTTCTTTGCACATCGCATATTTCACATAAAAGTTACAGGTCCTGTTGTATGATGGGAATGCAATGCATGAAAGTGGCCAGGAGCCACAAGTTGGTCATTGCCTACATCATACAGGAACTCATTGGTTTCTGAAAACAACAATTATGTGGTACCAAAACACCTTACATCAGGAATGGTAGTTCGCCAGGAAGTGTACTGCTCAGAAGATGCTCGCTTCTGAGTGTGGGTCGACACTTTCACTATGTATCTGTCCAATTATCTATTCATCCTCCCACCTTTCCATCCACTATCAAATCAAATGAAGCCTAGTCTAGCTACACTAGATGCAAAGTAGAGACCAGCTTTGGACAAGTCCATCTCAGTACATGATCAGTGACACTCACACTCATTGTCCCTCTCCTCCTGGCAGTTTAGAGAAGGAAATTAGCCTAAACTCTAGTCTTTGAGATGCAGGAGAAAAGGTGTTGCACATGTATCTAATGTGTTTCTTTAAAGTGTTCCTTTAATTTTTGTGAGCAGTGTATATATTCTGCTTATTCTTACAAATGTACAGCAAGGATATTTGAGGGCTTTTACTAAGTTTTTCCTAAAGTAACTAAATTGAGCTTTTACTGGAGTCATTTTTACAAGTCTAGTGTTTCTAAGTCTTTGTAATGTGTATGTAATAATACTTAAAGAGATTTTTCCACTTCTGATTTTTTTTTGATAAGTGAAAGTTATTTTTTTCACTTATTGATTACATTTAATTTTTTAAATTATAAAACAAAAGTTGCCCAACATAACATAGCATTCTCAAACCTAGTTAACCCAGTTCAGGGTTGTGGGACGTTGGAGCCAATCCCGGCAGCACTGCTCACAACGAAGGAAAGTGCCATGTTCAAGATACCAGCCAATCACAGGACCCATTCACACATATGCGTACAGTCAGACTCTCACATGAAGCCTTTCTAGACTTTTTATCACTGACGCTTTTAAACCCTCTAATAACAATACAATTTCAAATGTTCTTTTTCTTTTCAGCATATGGATTCTCCTTCAGTTGTAATCTCCTCATCTTTCAGCATTAGAGAATATCGTTGTGTTGTTCTGGCTGTCACGCTGCTTTCTTAGACAGCTATCTTTTTTTGCCTGATATATTTTGTGTAAATAAAGAAAACAAGCCAGAAGATAATCAGTTCTGGTTCATTTCATTTGGCACATTAATTTGAAAAAACATATTATGAAAAAATAAAGACGAGTGGCAGTAGGAAGTGGCTGATTGCAACAGATGCTAACTGTAACCGGCTGACTATCAGCTGTGCTTGCCGTATTTTTATTTTCACAGATAACAACACTGTGATGGGTTTATTTTGTTAAGGGCAGAGACAATGTAAAGTGGTGAAGCCAGAAGATTTTCCTTCTTTTTTTAGGTCTGCAGTTTGTTTATTGCAGTCAAAGACCTTGAGAACCTTTATGAACTTGAAATTACACACAGATGTCACCAGATTCCCAGGAAATGGATGAAATACAAGGTCACTTCAGAGCATTCGGTTTCTACTGGCACCATGCCCTCTTTGTGTTTATATTTTGTGGTTTAACCCCTCTGGCCTCAACTTTTTCTGAGAAAAACCTACTGAATGAAATGACAGTTTTTGTTTATCACTTGCAGATTTGCTCTCTTTTCTTCCTGTAGATTCTGTGTCTTTTGTGCTTTTGACATCTGGACACACACAGTGGCTTTTAGTCTGCCTCAGCAGCAGCAAAGTCTAACCCTGCTATGTTGCCCAAGGTGGACAGCGACTAGGAGGCAATGCTGCAAGAGAGAAGGGCTCAATTTGGATTCAAAATGAAAGAGCAGACGTGGACAAAAAAAGTAGTGAACTTGTTGAATTTAATACACATTGTTTCTGAGGAGAGTGTGGGAAGACGGTCAATCACTCTTTGGAAGATAATTCATTTAACTTTATGTTAATTTACCATGTGAAATTCACTATGGCGTCGGCCATAATTTAAAATGTGATTCAGAATACAAGGTTCTTATAAAAAATATCCGAAAATATGACGTGCAGTGCTTGAAGAATGTTGTATTTCAATAGATATTCAAGCCAGAAAATTATTGACCATCCACCCACCCAGTTTCAGACCTACTTATTCAAATCAGTGTTGTGGACCCCAAAAAACAGAAACATCTGATTTATAAAAACTTGCGTGCACACATTTGTATGCAATTTAGCCTTTATAATTCGCAATCATTTAGTAAATGTGCAAACATAAACACACCTCAAATCTTGCCCAGTTGTCACTCACAAACAACCACATATGGACCATGCTAATCAGCCTCATACATATGCAATCATGATCTTCAAGCATTCATTGGCTGATAAAGCAGCCTCCCACCTGATGCCTCCAGACACTACCACCTGTATTTGTGGTGCTCTTCATAACTGAGCACACGTGAGCATGCAAGTCATTACAGCACCTCTCCTCTGTGTTCTGGGGGTTGGAGCAACGGTGCAAGGTGCCAGCGTCTGAGCAGGTAATCCCTATCATCTGGCATATGTAATGACATGCTTGCTGTTAAAATAAGTAGTACAGGCCATATGAGAAACTGAGGATTTGTCCAGTTACCTTACTAACATGCCAGCCATCACGTACAACGCCATCAGCAACTCATCTGCTAAAGCTGTTTTGCCTCACAATTACTGAATCATGAGTTGACCCAGGCCTTGTCTTGGCCTCACAGATGGCTTGTGTGTTAATGGAATGTAACTGTTTCGGTTAACAAAAACAGTTACATCATTCTCGCTAGATAGTACAATATGAGTGCAGTAAAGTGTTCCAGTTACGTTAGGAGAGCCTTCTTAAGTCGGCCTATACACCCACACCCACAAATGAATGTAGTAACTAGCAGTGTTGTGCATGAACTAGTTCAAAAGAGCGCTTTCATTAAGCAAGCTCATCTTTCTAAGTATGGTGAACTTAACGAAACATATTTGCAAGTGAAGAACTTAAACGCAGGGTGGCACGGTGGCGTAGTGGGTAGCGCTGCTGCCTCACAGTTAGGAGACCTGGGTTTGCTTCCTGGGTCCTCCCAACGTGGAGTTTGCATGTTCTCCCCGTGACTGCGTAGGTTTCCTCCCACAGTCCAAAGACATGCAGGTTAGGTGCATTGGTGATCCTAAATTGTCCCTGGTGTGTGTGCGCACCCTGCCCAGGGTTTGTTTCCTGCTTTGTGCTCTTTGTTGGCTGGGATTGACTCCAACAGACCTTGTAGTTAGGATATAGCAGGTTGGATAATGGATGGTTGGATTGAACTTAAACATGAGCTAGTTCAGCTTAATATGACATTCTGTATCTGGTTTAGGTCCAGATTGAATGTTTTGCCATACTCTGTAATGTATGGGTGCAAATAAGGTATTTGGATAAGCACAAATAGTGGATTTTTACGAATATTTATTTTGTATGAAATGTTTTGCCATTTTGCCAAGGGGGAAACACCCTTCTTGTTGTGACAATTGGCAGCAAAAAGGTTTTTTTTGTGTTTTTTTTAACAAAGTGAAGCACATACTTCAACTGCCAGTTCGATTTTGAGTGAATAGTTTTACTCATCACTATTCCAGCACCAGTGAGCACCGATCTACAAGCAGGACTGTGAGTCTGGGCACACACAGTGATTTTATCTGTAATTATCATCTGTGGACAAAATATGTACATTTCTTCTAGACTATCAGTCTGAGACTCAGTCTTTTGTCTATCTTGGAATACTAAATGGCTGGAGGGAATGAAATGGAACATTTTACATCATATTCCAACAAGTGTGGGATATGTCCTGGACACAGACAGGTGGACACCGTAGGTTTAACACCACACACACGTTTATTCATATTATATTTACAAGTGACAGCACACAACCCAGTACTCCCGTACTCTCACTCCCAAGGTCCAGACTAACAACAATGCCTCTCTTCCGGTCTACCTCCACTCCTCTCCTCTGTCTTTCTTTCTCCCGACTCCAGCCATCGACTGGAGGGAAGCGGCCCCTTTTAAACCCACCCGGACATGCTTCAGGTGCCTCCCAATGAGCTACTGCCGGCATTCCCTGGTGTGGCAGAAGTGCCGGCTGTGCACCCGGAAGCAGTACGGGTGTCCCTGGTCTTCTTCCCCCCAGCACTTCCGGGTGCAGAAGTGCTGAGGGTCTGGGCTCCACAGGCATCTGGGTGCCCCCTTCTGGTGACCACGGGCCCCTATAGGGCTGAGCTTCCATGCTCCTTTCCCTTGGTCCCCATAGCCACCAAGGCGGTCGCCCCCTCGTGGTCTGGAGGAACCGTAATCCCTCCTCCGTTCCTTCCGGGCGTCCTGGCTGGGTACCACCTCCAGCCACTCGCCACATAAGCTAGTGAATAAATTAAAGAATTAAGTCAACCAATCCTGTGGGTTAGTGGGTCTGATGCTTGTTAATCAAATGGCAGAAAGATGAAAGCAAAACTAGAAGTAATGCAGCTGTGATAAATTGATACACCAAATTGATTACTGGAACATCACATGCTTGGTTTATGCAGGATAACGTGACATAGATAGATAGATAGATAGATAAATAGATAGATAGATAGATAGATAGATAGATAGATAGATAGATAGATAGATAGATAGATAGATAGATAGATAGATACTTTATTAATCCCAAGGGGAAATTCACATACTCCAGCAGCATCATACTGATAAAGAATAATATTAAAGAAGGTATAATAGATAGACAATAATTTTGTATAATATTAACGTTTACTCCCCCGGGTAGAATTGAAGAGTCACGTAGTGTCAGGGAGGAACGATCTCCTCAGTCTGTCAGTGGAGCAGGACAGTGACAGCAGTCTGTCGCTGAAGCTGCTCCTCTGTCTGGAGATGATCCTGATCGGTGGATGCAGTGGATTCTCCATGATTAACAGGAGCTTGCTCAGTGCCTGTCGCTCTGCCACGGATGTCAAACTGTCCAGTTCTGTGTCTACAATAGAGCTTGCCTTCCTCACCAGTTTGTCCAGGCGTGAGGCATCCCTCTTCTTTATGCTGCCTCCCCAGCACACCACCACGTAGAAGAGGGCGTTCGCCACAACTGTCTGATAGAACATCTGCAGCATCTTATTGCAGATGTTGAAGGACGCCATGCAGCCTTCTAAGGAAGTATAGTCAACTCTGTCCTTTCTTACACAGAGCATCAGTATTGGCAGTCCAGTCCAATTTATCATCCAGCTGCACTCCCAGGTATTTATAGGTCTGCACCCTCTGCACACAGTCACCTCTGATGATCACGGGGTCCATGAGGGGCCTGGGCCTCCTAAAATCCACCACCAGCTCCTTGGTTTTGCTGGTGTTCAGTTGTAGGTGGTTTGAGTCACACCATTTAACAAAGTCCTTGATTAGTTTCCTATACTCCTCCTCCTGCCCACTCCTGATGCAGCCCACAATAGCAGTGTCGTCTGCAAACCTTTGCAAGTGGCAGGACTCCAAGTTGTATTGGAAGTCCGATGTATATAGGCTGAATAGGACCGGAGAAAGTACAGTCCCCTGCGGCACTCCTGTGTTGCTGACCACAATGTCAGACCAGCAGTTCCCAAGACACACATACTGAGGTCTGTCTTTAAAATAGCTCACGATCCATGCTACCAGGTATGAATCTACTCCTATCTGTCAGCTTGTCCCTAAGGAGCAGAGGATGGATGGTGTTGAAGGCACTAGAGAAGTCCAGAAACATAATTCTTACTGCACCACTGCCTCTGTCCAAGTGGGAGAGGGATCAGTGTAGCATATAGATGATGGCATCCTCCGCTCCCACCTTCTCCTGGTATGCGAACTGCAGAGGGTCGAGGGCGTGGCGGACCTGTGGCCTCAGGTGGTGAAGCAGCAGCCGCTCCATGGTCTTCATCACATGTGACGTCAGAGCAACAGGCCAGAAGTCATTCAGCTCACTAGGACGTGATACCTTTGGGACTGGGATGATGCAAGATGTTTTCCAAAGCCTTGGGACTCTCCCCTGTTCCAGGCTCAGGTTGAAGATGTGCTGTAGAGGACTCCCCAGTTCCAACGCACAGGCCTTCAGCAGTCATGGCGACACTCCAACTGGACCCACTGCTTTGCTGGCACAAAGTCTGCTCAGCTCTCTGCTTACCTGTGCTGCTGTAATTGTGGGTTGGGGGAAACTCTTTCCTATGCTGGTATCAGCAGAAGGATGGGTGGAGGGTGCTTTACTCCGAGGTGAGAGTGGGTTAGGGTGGTCAAACCTGTTGAAGAAGTTGTTCATTTGGTTTGCTCTCTCCATGTCTCTCTCAATGGTGGCACACCGCTTCGAGCTGCAGTCAATGATGATCTTCATCCCATCCCACTTCCTTCATGCTGTTATTCTGCAACTTCTGCTCCAGCTTTCTCCTGTACTGCTCCTTCGCCCTGAGCTGGACTCGGAGTTCCTTCTGCATGCGCTTGAGCTCATGCTGATCACCGCCTTTAAAAGCCCTTTTCTTCTGGTTCAAAAGGCCCTTGATGTCACTTGTAATCCATGGCTTGTTGTTAGCATAGCAGAGTACTGTTCTTACTGGAACTACAATGTCCATACAGAAGTTGATGTAGTCAGTAGTGCAGTCAACAACCTCCTCAATGTTCTCACTATGTGACCCCTACAGGATATCCCAGTCCGTAGATCCAAAGCAGTCTCTCAGAGCCTGCTCTGCCTCACGGGACCACTTCCTGAATGATTGTGTGGTTGTAGGTAGCTCCCTCACTCTTGGTTTGTAGTGAGGCTGAAGCAGAACCAGGTTATGATCTGCTTTCCCAAGCGCAGGCAGCGGGGTGGCGCTGTATGCATCTTTAACATTTGCATACAGTAAGTCAATAGTCCTATTTCCCCGGGTGTTACAATCCACATACTGGGAGATGGCAGGTAATGTTTTGTCCAGCGTCACATGGTTAAAGTCTCCAGCGATTAGCACAAGCGCCTCAGGGTGCTGTGTTTGTAACTTAGCAACCACGGAATGGATGATGTCACTCGCTATCTCCACGTCTGCACGAGGAGGGATGTAAACAATAACAACAATCACGTGTCCAAACTCTCTGGGCAAGTAATAGGGACACAGACTTACGGCCAACAGTTCGATGTCCCTGCAGCAAGTGGAGATTTTAATGTTTACATGTCCTGAGTTGCACCACTTTGTATTGACATAGAGAGCGAGTCCTCCTCCTTTCTTCTTTCCGCAGGTACTTACGTCTCTGTCCGCTCTAACTGTGCTAAACCCAGGTAGCTCCACGTTAGCATCTGGGATGGTAGTTGTTAGCCACGTTTCACTAAAACACAGCAAGCTGCATTCTCTGTAGGTCCTGACATTTTTCACCAGCGCAGCCAGTTCGTCGATCTTATTTGGTAGTGAGTTCACATTTCCCAGGATCACAGAAGGCACTGAAGGTTTGTAGCGCCACTTTCTCACTAGACGCTTGGCTTTTATCTTAGTTCCGGCTCTGCTGCTGTGATACCGCCTTCTTACCTCGTCAGGTAAATAGGGAACCACACCGGCGTGGGCATTTGTTCTCAGTGCTTGAAGTTGACTACTTGAATAGATGAGTCTCGGTGTGTAAAAAGCCATGTCCAAGTAGTAAAAAAGTGGAGTCCAGGGAACGAGTCCACATAAAAGAAAGTGTAAAAATAGAGAAAAAAGCTAGAAAGATAAAGTCATACACGGAGCTGCTGGAACGGCTGCCACTCGGCGGCACCTGATACTAGTAAGCAAATATATAATTTTAGGTATTCTACAATGCGTAAGGAAAAAACTTTACTTGGAAACTTGCTTCTGTATGGTGACTTGGAAAATGGGGCATTAGTATGTCAAAAAAAAAACTGTGGTGAATGGGGCATTGGAAGAAACGTGTTTAAACATTCAAAATACGCCCATGTCATCACGTCAAAGCAAGATGGTTGCATACATTTTATAAAAGTGTGTATACCCAAAGATATTATTTATTCTTATGAGATTCCGATATTTTAAAATAAGTCCATCTGCCCCCTTCATTTCATCCTCTCTAAGTGTGCAGTACCTTTCACTTCACTGGTGTTGTTACCTCTAACTAATTTATGGAAGGTTACAGTTGCAATCATACTTTGATACACATTGAAGTACTTTTTTCTGGTGAAATTATTACTTTTCTAAAGATTTAGATAAGTAACCTTGCATATTGATATGCCTAACTATGAAAATAATGAAAAGTTTAATCTTGTTGTTGAAACTTATGTGAAAACACCACTGTGGAACCATAAACAATCAAAGACAAGAGAAAAGAGTCAAAATTCGCTGTCTGGTGTTGAACACATGGAAGATGGAAAAGAATGCCTACTGTGAAGGAATGCTTTTGCTGCAGAGCGTGGGTCTTAATGAGGACACCACAGTAAAATGTAGGCACAGCTTTACATGCCAAACTGTCAACTGGAGAAGACATCAAAGCCGGAAGTACCAAATGGAGAGCATTCATTAAAATAAGTTTGTTTATTGATCTTGTTAGCCGCTGTGGCACATGTAATGTCTCGTATCTCACTGGGCCCTCCAGATTGCTTACCACACACCAACAATAAGCAGGTAATAACTTTGACTTCAATTCTGAAGTCAGAACTTTTTCTCCAAGACACTTAGGACCAGCTTGCATTTAAGTGGTAGAAAATTGTTGTGGGAAATAAATAGTAAATGTTTAATTGTTGTTTGTTAGATTTCAAAATTAAGTTCATTATGCTTTTTGCATATTTTACACTTGTTTTTGGTTTTGCTCCTTCTGTTTTATTTAATATTGTGTTGTTAACTATTATTTTCATAGTATATATATTATTTTTATTTGTTTTTTGCCCCATCCCCATTCTATAGAGCGTAAGAGGGCAATTATTATGACAAAACTGACTTATTGAAACAATATGCATGGAGCCCACTGGTCTGTCAACTTCAGCCTTCATAAAGATTTAAACATGAATTTTGGCTTCTAAATGCACATTAAAGAATTTCATTGCATAACATCATAAACCTCTTTATCAACTTTTTAGAATCATTGGTGTGAAAAGATTGTTGATCTACAGTTCTATGCTATACTTAAATCATATTTTAGGAGAACATGACATACCCCACTGTCTAACATGTTAAGAGTTACACTTTGGCCTGGAATCCCTGCAGATTTTATTTTTTTCTCCAGCCATCTGGAGTTTTTTTTTTGTTTTGTCCTCCCTGGCCATCGGATCTTACTCTTATTCTATGTTAATTAATGTTGACTTATTTTATTTTCTTACTGTGTCTTTTATTTTTCTATTCTTCATTATGTAAAGCACTAGGGATGGACAGCAAATCAGTGGAGGTTTAGAAATGCCAGGGGAGATGAGAAGATGGTGCAGAAAATGGGGCAGAAACCTTACCTGTATGTAAAGGATTGTTCACTGTTGTATTAAGATCGTTTTAAATATTTGGCTGCTTTTTGCTACCTTCATCAAATTGTTATCGCTAGGAAAAACATTTTTTTTGTCAGGAATATGTTTTAATAGTGAATTTATATTTGTTAATGCTTGTTACTGCATTTTTTTATTGAATTTTTAAGAATATAAAACTGCCTCTATGTACTGATAAAACTTTTGCATGTGTGCATGAGTCTTATGCTATACATCATCAAAATCATGAACTATAACCTTCACCTTAGGCTTTCATTGAATGTTCAAGGAGGGCTGGGTGGTTGGTTGATCAGGATTGACAGGCCACATTTTGTTATTTTTATAGAGGCTCAATAAGGGCCGGAGATGTTTATTTTTTGGAATTTGTATAGACTAGACTTCTTTCTCTTTCTTTCTTTGCAGTTTGCTTTTGGTTAGTATATTTATTGATTACTGTTTATATTATTACTACTGGAAGATGAAACATCTAAAAATATATGTTTTTGGTACATATATTTGTTATTTTATTACAATTTGTATGTCTATACTGTCAGGGATGCCAGGGGCCATGACCCAGCCGGGACGACATGAGGGACCGGATGTGGGTCTGTGCCCACCCTGGATCACGTGGGGGTCGCCTTCCTGGTTGCTTTGGGGGCCACGGATACAGGGCATGGAAGCTCCACCCTGTAGGGGTCCGTGGTCACCGCCAGGAGGCGCCCCAATGCCTTGGGGACCTGTTACCCCAGCACTTCCGCCACACCAGGAAGTGCTGGGGGGAAGAATTAGGACGGCGCCCGGAGAGCTGCCGGGAGGACAGCCGGCACCAGAAGAGGAATGCCGGGAACACCTGGGGCTCATCCGGGGTCTGTATAAAAGGATCCGTCTCCCTTCATTCGAGGCTGGAGTCAGGAGGCGGAAGGACAAAGCTCAGGAGAGCTGTGGAGGCGGCCCGAAGAGAAAGGCATTGTGGCCAGGACTGTGATTGGGGTATTTGTGCACGTGACTGGGGTCTGAGTGACCAATGAACTGGGGTCTTTGTGACCATATCATTTGTATATAGTGTAAATAAACGTGTGGTGGTGCTTTAACAACATGTCCGCCTGTCTGTGTCTGGGCCGGGTTCACAATACATATATGCTTTTGATACATACTGTATATGCTTATATTGATAAACATTGCGCTGTTTATTGTGTGCAGCACCGTGGCATAGTGGTAGTGCTTGCTCTTTGCTCTAAAGAGACCTGGGGTTGCATCCCATTCCCTTGCTGCATGGCGTTTGTATTTTTTCCCATATCTGCGTCGGTTCCCTCCCACTGTCCAAAGACATGCAAATTAGGTGAACTGTCGACCCAGAATTGGCCCTGCTGTGTGTTTGTTGTTAGTGTGTGTTCTCCCTGTGATGGACTGATGACCTGTTCTTGCCTTGCACTCTGTGCTAGCTGAGTTAGGCTCCAGAACCCAAACCCCTCAAACCAACCACCCCCATGACTCTGGTCTGGATCAAGTGGATTAGTAAATAACAGACATGACTGTTTCTTGTGCTTTTATAAGCACAGTTCTGCCTATTATGCTTTCTAAAGGTTTGGAAAGTGGTAAGCACTGCTTCTTCAAAGCTACAGAGTCATGGGTTCAAATCCAAGCCAGGGGGGTTAAGTTTGCATTTTCCTGTCAAATTTCCCAAGATGGGTGCATCAAATTAATTAACAATGCTAAATTATCATCTATGCTTTGTGACAAGCTGGCACCCCATCCAGTATTTGTTACTGCCCTGTGCCCAGTTCTGCCTGGATGTGACTCGTGGTGACCAATAAAATAGATAGATAGATAGATAGATAGATAGATAGATAGATAGATAGATAGATAGATAGATAGATAGATAGATAGATAGATAGATAGTGTCAGGGATGCCAGGGGCCATGACCCGGCCGGGACAACATGAGGGACCGGATGTGGGTCTGCACCCACCCTGGATCACGTGTGGGGTTGCCTTCCAGGTTGCTTTGGGGGCCACGGGTAAAGGGCATGGAAGCTCCACCCTGTAGGGGCTCGTGGTCACCGCCAGGAGGCGCCCCAATGCCTTGGGGACCTGTTACCCCAGCACTTCCGCCACACCAGGAAGTGCTGGGGGGAAGATTTATGACGGCGCCCGGAGAGCAGCCGGGAGGACAGCCGGCACCAGAAGAGGAATGCCGGGAACACCTGGTGCTCATCCGGGTACCATATAAAAGGGGAGCTGTGGAGACGGCCCGAAAACAAGGCATTGTGAGGCCAGGACTGTGTTTGGGGTGTTTATGCACGTGACTGGGGTCTGAGTGACCTTTGAACTGGGGGTCTTTGTGACCAGTATTGTAAATATAGTGTAAAGAAACGTGTGGTGGTGTTTTAACAACATGTCCGCCTGTCTGTGTCCGGGCCGGGTTCACAATAGATAGATAGATAGATAGATACTTTATTAATCACAAAGGGAAATTCACATACTCCAGCAGCAGCATACTGATAAAGAACAATATTAAATTAAAGTGATAAAAATGCAGGTATAACAGACAATAACTTTGTATAATATAAACGTTCACCCACCGCAACCCCGGGTGGAATTGAAGAGTCGCATAGTGTGGAGGAGGAACGATCTCCTCAGTCTGTCAGTGGAGCAGGACAGTGACAGCAGTCTGTCACTGAAGCTGCTTCTCTGTCTGGAAATGACACTGTTCAGTGGATGCAGTGGATTTTCCATTATTGATCATAAGTACACTACTTATTACTATGGCTATGTCCACACTACTATATTTTCATTTAAAAATACAGACATTATCAGGGGTTGGACTATTGCTTTGTTAGATTTTGTTTTTTTTATTCCTGTTCTCTCTCTTTGTTTTATTCTTGATTTTTGTTTCTAGAGTCACTTTGAAGTTCTTTGTTGTGTTAGTGCTGCAAATTGTACCTGGTTGACTGTATGCCATGTTATTTTCCTAAAGTTATTAAAAATTAAAGAAAAGACATTAGTCCACTCTAACTCAATATTTTGAACTTTGAAAAATGGAGACTTTTGAAAAAGCTCTCCCGATTTCTGAAAACACCATCTCAGTGCTGTAATGTGGATACAGACTCTAATCACGCTCTGATTTGTTTGTGCTTATTACGTAGCCCTTCCCTAATTAGAGCCTGCTCATTACAACATCTTATTCCCTGATTGCTCATCCTCTCATGGAAGAAAAATCATATTCTTACACAGAAGACATGGAATAGTTCTTTTCAATGATGCCTGTTCTGTTGTTTTCATATATGCGTCTAAATTACATTTTGTAAAGTTTGAATGCTGCATACATGTGCAAAAGGCAAATAACTTACTGGTTCCTTGGCTTAAACCCATTGCTAGTAACATTACTTTGCCAATGCACGCATGCCCAGTGTAGACGAACACCTCTGTCGTATGCATTTTCAGTTTTTTAATTGTGGATGGAAATACTTGCATAAATGGTGAAAACACTTGTGTTGATGGAGATCTTATGCCATTTCTAAATGAAAATGTAGTAGTGTGGCAGTATACTATATAAAAATAAATAAAAAAGAATTGGACCTTCTTGCACCTTTCTCTCTCTCGTTCATTCTGTCTGACACAGAGTCTCGCTATCTTGGCCTTTTGTCCTCCTGCCAGCAAGCTCTTGCAAGCTCTTGCCCAATTCTAGAATCAAAGGGTCTTCAGGCTTCAGGTGTCTTTAAACTCCATCCCTTAGTCAGTCCCAGATATACCCTTCTGAGAGTCAAATGGACATTGGGGAGGTGAAGGCGTTTTTTTCTCTGCTCTTACAAATTTTCTAACTGTATGGTAGTTGTCAATGTTCCAAAGTCAAGCACCCACTCCATGCCACTCCCTGCAGGTGTGGTTGGAAAGATGCCCAGATTTCTTTAAAGATGAAAGCCACTGATATGATTCCTATGATAAGACTAAAGGAATGAGACATTTTGTAGCACTTTTAACAAGAACGAGGTCTCTATGATAGTGTATCTGCAGGTGAGGTCTGCACCTTGGATGGTGGCCACGTTCACCTCTCCTCAGCAGACGGGTTTGATTGTCCTGAAAGTCTGGCCAACATGCAGCCAGCACCTGAGTATAGAGTCAACTCCCAATTCATCTGGAGAGCTCTGACCTGGAGATCAAGTAGGATTGAGCACCAAGAAATCATCCTGCCAGTCATGGCACTGTGGCAAACTTAACCAGATTAAATTAAAACAGAAAGCATGAAAGAGAGAACCGCTTCGTTTGTAACTATTTACAGTGGCTGGGTCTCAAAAGATTTTAACAGGATAAGCATGATGCAATTGACTAATGGACTGGTTTACGTCAGACACAAACACTGATTTCCTAATCCTGTTTAACTGCCAGAAAGGAACACAAGAAGTTTCTTTAAACAGATTTGTTTTTTAAAACAACACTCAGATAGCATTCTGAACTGTAACAGTTGCCTTAAGCTGGTGGGCGATTGTACTTATAGTGCAGGGGCAGGTGGTGTGAAGTTAACAAAAAAAATCTAATTATTTAATTTAATATGTTCTTAAGTATTAATCATGAGTGATTTTAAATCTCCTCATGCTTTTTTTTTCTGACAATTCCTGACTTACCGGTTTGGGAGAAATGCCACTCGTTTTAATATCTACAGTAGTTATGCAAGAGGTTGGGCTTTTTGGGGACCCCCCTATTTTTGGCCCTCAAAATTAAAAAACAAACTCTTATATTAGGCCATTTTTAACAATATCTTGAGTAGGAAATTACACCTTTATGATAAAGAGTAAACTAATGGCATTTCTTCAGCAAAAATGATCAGAAATACTGACCTCAGGGGTTCACCACCTAAATGGATAGGAAGGGTCAAAGTTACTCCTTTTCGGAAAACTTTGAGAAACGGAAATTTTCAACATAGGAATGTGGTTTGGCATTTTATGCTATTTCAAGTTTAGATTAGAAAAAAGTGGGCTCAGAATAGATTCTTGTGTTACGCCATATGCAATATAATATAACCAACATAGAATTGTTACTCCAAAGAATTGAATCATCTGCAACACTATCCACTGCACAAGGCCATGAGACACCAGATCTGGATGGAGGAACACCAGTGATACAGAAGCTAAATGGCAGCCTGGAGGACCTACAATCAATAACAACATTCATCCAAGAGGCTGATGTGTCCTTTTCAGTGAACAACAAGAAGCAGATTTGACTAGCACCTTTAATAGCAAATAAAAGTACTAACTGGTAATTTTAAACAAGTCCAATTGCTCTGTAATTATATAATAATGACTATATTATATTTTAAGTAAAAATGCAGCTTTTTAGTATAATATACAAAGAAACAAACCAAACAGTGATTTCAAAACGAAGACAGTATATTACGTTTTCTTGTGTTGCCTGGATGGTAAGGCGTTTGCAGAAACAGATTTGAACTCAGCTCAGAAAAGTAATTGTGGATAAGAAAAATGTGATCCTCCTGGCTTTAAAGGGAGACAAGAATCACCTAGTGCCTCTTTTTACATAAAAGGATGCAGAGACGAATTACCTCCATGGGGCAATACGAGCTATTATGAAACAGCAATCTTGGAATTCAGGAGGACATTTCTAACTAGATATAACCACAGGGTCCTTTCTGCCAGTGCTTAAAGGAAATTGAAGTTTGAGATGAGTTGTTTCAAGATGTGTAGTCTTCTGACCAGGCCTTTTTTGCCTGTCTGGAATAGGCCTCACCCCAGTGGGCTTAATCCCAGACCCAATAACTTCCCTCAGTTCTTCATTGGCCCAAAAAGGGAATAAGCCTTGTCACAAATGTGTACCTGGGGATCATTTTCCTGGCTCAGCAAAGCAATTATAAGGGGTGTTCTTGCCATGTCTTCTCTTACTCCCGCAGCTCCAAGGAGACACCCCATGGTGCCCATAGCTGGTGCCGCCCCTTCCAATTAGAGTTTTTTTTTTTTTTTAATGAATGACCCCAGAAAGTGGCATTTCATTCTTTACCCAGATCACAAATCGGATAGAACTTCTGTAAACCTTGATGACACACTACAATCAGAGAGTCTTTTGTTTGGGCTGGTTTATTTATCATACATCTTTTCAAACATGTCACAGTGCACACTTGTGTTTTCAGTTGTTTATTAAATAGGGCTACCCAGATGATGCCCCAGTACGTCTTGCTGCATACTTGGGGTCTGTCAACTTGGTCACACACAAAAGCCTCATGATTGGAAGGAATGGGCAATTAATCATGATGAGGATAGGATTTATTAACAAAAAAAGCAGAAAATAAAGCCAAAATATAAAGAGGGCAAAAAAAGGGTTTGCCTAAAAGGCAATCCCCAGCAAAGAAGTCCAGTTCTCAAACAAGAAGAAAAATCTAATAACAAAGCGAAAGGAAATAAAAAAAACTAGTATATCCAAACAGAACACAAAATATATACTGCATAAAAAATGTTAAGGCTTGGGGCACTTCAATCTTCATCATGGTCTCAATGGAGAGCACATGAAGTCCATCCATCCATTTCCTAACCCGCTGAATCCGAATACAGGGTCACGGGGGTCTGCTGGAGCCAATCCCAGCCAACACAGAGCACAAGGCAGGAACTAATCCCGGGCAGGGTGCCAACCCACCGCAGGACACACACAAACACCAAGGCCAATTTAGAATCGCCAAACCACCTAACCTGCATGTCTTTGGATTGTGGGAGGAAACCGGAGCTCCCGGAGGAAACCCACGCAGACACGGGGAGAACATGCAAACTCCACGCAGGGAGGACCCAGGAAGCGAACCCGGGTCTCCTAACTGCGAGGCAGCAGCGCTACCACTGCGCCACCGAGAGCACATGAAGTGACACACGTATTGTGACTTATCATTTAGAGGCATGGGACACCGTCGCCACAAAATTAGGCTTTGTGCCCTTTGCTTGACAAGAAATGCCACAGCCGTGTGCACTGGGTGACTGAAATACAACAGAGGCACAGTCATGCCACATGCACACAACTTTGCCAACAGAAACACCATAGTAACCATAGTGACTGACGCTGAGACAAATTGCACAGGGCAATCATTTTCATGCTGAGGAGAAGACCTACAACTGTGACCACAGTTCTCTGTCAACCAGAATGCAGGAGTGACAACCAACGAAAAAACATAAAATGACAAAACATTGCTACGCATACTGACCAAAAATGCTGAGGGTTGTCTGTCTGTTACACAAAAATGTGTTTATCCCTGAGCTTTGAAGCTTGATCATAGTCTTAATCGAGAGCCCAGATACCTGTGAATTGGTTGGGCATTCCACCACTGATTCCTTCCCACCAGCCCAGTTAAATAACCAGATCACCTAGAAAAGCAGAATAAAAACCATGATGATGATGATGAAAATCTTAAAAGCCAAGTTAAAAGTTATCCCCATTTGACATGCATACATGATTTGTGTTTATTCTAATAAAAATTTAGCAAACTTAGCTTTATTATTTCTACATTGATCCACAAAAATAGGAAACAGGAAATAACAGCCTGGTTAATTAGGTTTGTAGTCCAATTAAAAATAGAAGTTGGTTGGACCCAAAACCAAAACCCACTAGCATAAAATGCTTTTATATGTCTTTGTGCTCACTTTGAAAGGTGTTTTTGTGTCAGGGTACTGACAGGTAAGCTTAAGAGTTTGTCCGTAACGTGCACATAAAAAAACAAAACAACACAAATGAAAGTCTGATAACAAAATGAAATCGAAACCCAAAAAGACCCAGGAATTGAAGTCAAAAGAAGAAAAAGGGTCAAAAACAAAAGTAAACCACAAGGCAAGAGTTAACAAAGTTGATTGTTATTTTTTTTAAAGGTGAATAGTTGTTTAATTGACTAACTACCAAGGCATCTGACTGATTGATTGATTGATTGATTGATTGATTGATTGATTGATTGATTGATTGATTGATACCATGACAAGTACATGTTTTGAACTGCAAAGGTATGCTAATAGAAAATTAGCTTTCTTGTTTAACAATGGTTAAGGAAAAAATAATAATAATATAGAAAGTATTGGCAGGAGCTTATGCAAATAATTTTCACAGCTGGCATTTATTTCCCCAAATAGATTAGTTGCCCTGGAAGTAAGGTCATTGCGCTTATCTCAGTGTGGATTAAGTATTGAATTTAAGTATTCCCCATTCAGCCTAATTATTCCTCATTATCAGTTACACTCATCTATCTGCAGTGTTCATTAGTTCAGACAAGGGATTAGAGGAGAGTTGGTTACATTATTATTGTTAAATCTTTATAGCTGGAGGTATCAGGAAATTCCCATCTTATTATGTGATTCTTCTGATGAATGCCAGTATAGATCTTTGTCACTTGAGTCTGTTCATACTGATGCCTTACAGGCTGTCACAAGCCCCCCATTAGACACCAACAGTAATAAGGATATTCTATTTTGAAATTGTTGAATTTTCTATGTGAAAGGACTATCCTGAAAAAAAAATTAAAATTCAAAATTGGCTCGCAATATACCTCATATTGCTTATACAGCATTATTTGTATGTTTTAAGGGCAGCAAATTACTTCTATTTTAATAGAATGATACTCTGTAAACTGTAAATCACCAGCAATGAGTTGTGCCCCTTTAGGTGGATGATACAGTCAGAACTAGGACTGCATGGGATTTCATTTGGTACAGGATAGCAGTTGGGTCATTAGATGCCATATTAATTTTAAACTAGTAATATTTACTCTGGCATTCATACTAGTGTAACAAAACCATTACCAGAAAGGAATGTTATGGTCCTTATTTATGATAGAATCTCTGGAGTTAAAAATTCTGGAAATAACTAAGTAGAGAAAAAATGGCAAGAGAAGCTAGGAATGAAGCAAGAATTCATCCTTATAGTACAGCAGCTGGTAGATACTCATCTATACTAATAAAAGGCAAAGCCCTCACTCACTCACTCACTCACTCACTCACTCACTCACTGACTGACTCATCACTAATTCTCCAACTTCCCGTGTAGGTAGAAGGCTGAAATTTGGCAGGCTCGTTCCTTACAGCTTACTTACAAAAGTTGGACAGGTTTCATTTCGAAATTCTACGCCTAATGGTCATAACTGGAAGGTATTTTTCTCCATTAACTGTAATGGAGTTGAGCTGGAAAGACGTGGGGGGCGGAGTTTCGTGTGACATCATCACGCCTCCCAAGTAATCACATGAACTGACTGTCAACGCAGTACGTAGAAAACCAGGAAGACCTCCAAAAAGCGCTTAAGAAAACATGCATTATATAATTGAGTAGGCAGCGAAACAATAAGAAGCGAGCGAGTGACATATAATACCATATTCATGAGTGCTGCCACCTCGGAAAGAAAGCAAGGTGTAAACCTAAACTTTAAATTAAGTTCATAGACAGGCTACCGCTGGCGTTTCACATGCCCACAGGTAATGCGGGATACAAGTTTAATGAGAGGGCGCAGGATATAAACGAGAGTTTTGATCACTTTGTAACTAAGTTAAAATTGTAGGTGAAGGGGTGTGCTTATGCAAATTCCGAGAGACTGTGTTTGTGGGGGATTGACACTTAAGGCGGGTGGGGGAGTCACGTCATCATCTCCCCTCCCATTCATCTAATTTCGCTCTGAGCTGAGCTCCGCTAACGCCGTCTTCAAGCAACCTCGTCACACTGCCACCAAATACTCACAGAAAAATCCACAAGTTAATACACACGCTGTCTCTAGAGTTTCTCCACACTGAATCCTCCAGGCATTACTTACAAAAGGTTACATTGACAATCGTGTTACGTTATTTTTAAAATCTTTCCTTTTCTTAGCACATGCACAGCTGAGAAGCTTCGATGCATGTGCTCCATAACGCGTTAAAAATAATGCATTTAATCACACTTTGCATTACAAGCAAAGGGGAGCTTTTGTCAATGCATGATTTCCTGGTACACGGATTACATTGATCAGCGCATCCCGATTCATTTTACCCTCGCACCACCTTAGTTTGAGAAGAAGTATGAAAAAATATGAGGTTAACACAGAAAAACAGATCACCAATTCAAGCTTTATGAATAATCGATTCACCATCAATAATTGTTTTGATAAAGCCATACTCAGTGTAATCCTCCTTCCATTTTATAATTTTTCCGCCACTAGCCATGATTAAATGAACGGTAAAAAAGTAAGAGCGAAGCGAGGGTGACTTATTTAGGCAGGAATATATATGATAGCAACACTCATGACAATGTCAATCATGTTACGTTATTATTAAAATGTTTCCTTTTCTTTTTCATTACTTCTTTAACACACTACTTCTCGCTGCGAGGCACGGGTATTTTGCTATATATATAATATATGAATGACCTCCAAAGAGCGCTGAGACTTTTGATATCATGAACGTGTGTACAAAAGGGGTCTCCTGCCCAGCAAAAGTCGAGCAGCCAGCGCACGTGCATAGCTGTGCCGGCCTTTGAGACGCTGACTGCGCTTCTGCCTTAAGTCAAAGTGAGCACTTTTAATATTTTTCTCCCTCCCCCTGCGCTATAGCCCAGACAAGTGCAAACACGGGACCCCTTTTCTACACCACGGCAAACTAATATTAAGGCAATTCACACTTTCTTTTGCACGTATACGATTATGAGGTCCTCAGCTCGGATTATGAAGGCACGCACAGGAGTGGAGGACTGACAGTGCCATCACAGCCGATTAATGGCGGGACGTCTCATCAGTCTACACAAGACCCACTGCGACTGTCCCCAAAAGGCGATCATAACGCCAGCGAACACATCTCTCCTTTTAATCTAAACCAAAGCCTTTCTCTCATAACACTGCAGAGGACACAAAATAATTTTCTTTAATTGCCGGTAATGCCAGTAAGGCACATTACCAGAGGCACAAATTTGAACGTTCACATAGAAAATGTAATTTCTATACCACAGCCGTCGTGTAGCGCCTTTCAAAAGGGATCTACTATCGAGAGATGATCCATATATATTTTAGCTGCTGTTAGTTACTTATCTGTTGTGTTACACAGTCTTTAAAATGTAGTTTACCCGCAACCACTCTAGTAGTGCTCAATGTACCTGTACTTCTTAAAACGTTAATGTTTTACTGTTTAATAACTTATAGACTATATTTTATTATTTTTCCCTTGCACTCACTGACCAAAGCTATACACACACATATAGACACATACAAACATACACACAAATATATGTATGTGTATATATGTGTGTGTATGTGTATATATATATATATACACACACACACCCCTATCTAGATTATATATATATATATATACACACACACACACACACATACATACATACATACATACATACATACACACATATATATAATTTGTGTGTGTGTATGTATGTATGTGTGTATATATGATGTAGATAGGTATGTATATATATATATGTGTGTATATGTAGATATGTATATAGATATGTAGATGTGAAGATATGTATGTGTATATATATGTATATATATATATGTATATATATATATGTATGTATGTATGTATGTATGTGTGTATGTGTGTGTGTGTGTGTGTGTGTATATATATGACAGCAGCAATCCAAGCTGTGAGAAAACACTAAAAAGGAGGCATGTCAGACGTTGTGGTACATTTTCTGATGCAGCTGCCGAAAACAACTTCGTGACGCTGCCGCCAAATACACTAAACAATTACTTTGACAATCATGTTACATTATTTTTAAAATGTTTCCTTTTCTTTTCATAACTTCTTTAACACATGACATCGCTGAATTGGGGTATTTTGCTATATATATATATATCACAGCGACACTCATAACAGTGACAAAACAATTACATTGACAATCATGTTACGTTATTTTCATAATGTTTCCTTTTCTTTCTCTTTCCTTCTTTAACACACTACTTCTCCGCTGCCAAGCGCGGGTATTTTGCTATATATATATATATATATATATGTATAGATAGATAGATAGATAGATAGAGATATACTGTATATATATAGATAGATATGAGAACAACACTCATATCAATGACAAAACAATTACATTAACAATCATGTTACGTTATTTTTAAAATTTTTCCTTTTCTTTTTCGTACCTTCTTTAACACACTACTTCTCCGCTGCGAAGCACGGGTATTCTGCTATTATCTTATAAATGGCTCCCTGCTAAGGAGCTGCTGTGCAATTTGATCACTTTAAGGAGGATGTTAGGAAAAGGTTGTGGGTACACCAACACATCAAATACCACTGAGTAAAGCGCTAGCCTAGTGGTCAATATTAAGACCAGCCCCTCGCTCAGATACAGTTTTGGAGGGACCAGATGTGACCCCAGGATAACAAAATGGCTTATTTCAGACTACTTTGGCCTCCTTAAAGTCATTCTGAGTTAAGTGAAGACACACTATCTTCCAGACTGACACTTCTTTTCTTAATCAAACCTGATGAGAATAAATGTTTGAGTGATTGCATGTGAACATAATGACAAAATATAGGAAACATAATATTCTCCAACCCCCTTAATCCATTTCAGGGTGGTAGATATTGGAACCTATACTGTACTGTGTGATAGAAACTGTCCCGTCAACAAGCCCCAAACCCCGAACACAAACACACAAAGAGTCCCGGGTTCAAATAATGGAAAGTTTATTAACTTCCAAAGTTGCAAAACACAAACACAAATAACAGATTCTCTCTCCTCACAATATTCTCTCTTTTCTCAACACCACGTTGCTCCACGTCCTCCCAGTTCTGACTCGCCTAGATAAGGGAGTGCAGTCCCTTTTATTAAGGAACCAGGAGTATTTCCAGTTCCAGAGCCACTACATGATGGAAGCATTTCCGGGTCATATGGAAGCCCGTATTTTAGAGGGCACATCTCCCTGCAGCACCCTCTTGCCGCCCCTATGGACTTCAGCAAGGTTGTGCTGCCAGACTACAACTCCCGGCATTCCCTGCTGGTTCCTGAATGAGGGCCGATACGGAGGGCTGCTGCCACCTAGCACCAGGGGGAAATAAACATCTCCTAGGGACAGTCCTCTCGTCTTCTTCTGTCATGGCCAGGGAAGGTATAAAGTCCATGTCTAGTTGGGATGCCTGTCCATTTATTTGGAGAATCCTGCCCAGGTTGGGGATCTTCTGGACTTTTGGCCAGGCCACTCATCCATCTTGTGTACCTCCTACAACTGGCAAAATGAGACCCAAAGCAGGAAATAGCCCTGGACAGGCTTTCTGTCTATTCCAGGGTCCACTCACATGTGCAACTACATCAACATTCAAACAGGGTTCTCAAATGAACATGCAAACTCTAAACAATGTCCAAGTGCAGAATTAAACCCCAGGGAGCATGATCTCAGAAGCAGCCACACTAACCACTAAGCTACTGTGCCACTCTCCAAATTTAGGAAACAGCTATGTAAACATTATCAAAACCTTTGGACAACTATGAGTATGCACAACAGTCTCAATACACCTTGGCTTGGATTCTGTAAATGTTTAAAAGTGCACTGGAAATAAAAAACATTATTCACCCATGCAGAAATTACATAACTGGACAGAGGACTGATTCAGTGGTCTGTGTTAGTGTAAGCAGTATAGGCATAGAAACTTTCTAAAGATGTGCAGTGTAACAGTAAACAATTGCCCCTCCTGTACCTCTACAATGATGAACTTTAAAGATGTGAAGAAGATAATAATACAGCAAGTCACTTCAGAAAATAATTTTGTGCCGAAAAACAAACTATGCTATTAAATTAGTAGAGACAAACCACCTAATCTGGCAAGTTGACAGGCACTGTGCCTGTCATTTTCAGGAAATAGATATATTTGCTTATTTTCTCAACTCAGATTTGTTATCCTCAAATCATAACCTCCAGTAGTACTCCCTGGATTGTTCTGGTTCAATGCCAGTAACTGCTTCAAAGCTAATATTCACAGCTGCACTGGTACCTAACCTACACATACTGTATGCCACCCTGATGCCATGTATTCCTCCTTTACCTATTTGGAAAATTATTTATTGGCTGCCGTGGCACTGTTACTTATGATTAATGGTAGAACCCAATCTACAGTCCAGGCTTCATTTAAACAAAGAGTGAAAAGCCTTCAAGTTTAGAAAAAGAAAAATCTTTTAATCTCAATATTCTTAATACAAATCAAGTCTACATCTCCCCAACTATCCTTGGATCCCCAATACATTTAATCCAACCTAGCACTATAGGCCATTGTTATATGTCCTTTGAAATATCCACTAAATTATCAAAATTTATTTTTGAAGACCCTGCCAAACTTTATGCTCAGCAGCCCTAAATGGGCTTATCTGATCTTGGAAAAAGAAACTGGCAGAGCATTCCAGTTAGATGATTTTTTTTAAATATGAAACCTAACAACCTTGAGGGCACTTACTCACTTATTTCTCACGCTTCAGCCCTCTTCTGTCCCAACCTGTGCACCAAAAACCTTTTCTATCACCTTGGACAGCAGCCAGTGCTGGCGGCAGGGAGGCAACAAGCTAGGGCAGGGCTTGGACAGCTTTAGTACCTACATCAAGGCAGGAGGTGCTGGTGAGACACACTTCAGGAGCTCTAGAGCAGCAGGGCATGATGCAGTTGGAAAGTGGAGAGCTGGCAAGCACCTTTCCAAAGTCTGAGTTTATGGGAGCAAGAGCAGAGCGCCAGTCAGATTATATGTACTACAGCGCCACCCACAGGCCACTAGGAATAAATGCCTAAATTAACTTCTCTTCATTATGCATACTTAGAAATCTGTATAATTTTCCTATATTTTTACCTAGAAAAGGCCAGCTTTGGTGTGGTGCAACATAGAAAGACTATTCCAAATCGATATAATGAACTGCTGAGATCTGCCAAGCTAAAAAGAACCTTGTTCTGCCTGTGTCATTCCAACCTGTTAATAACGTCTATTTCTATATTTAAAGATAAGCTGTTATCACTCCCTCATTCTTCAATTCACTGATGCAATTAATTAAAGACACATTAGGAAAACACCTCTTAGACTGAAGGAAAAATATAGCTGAGGAACACATGAAATGAATGAATATATTTCATAACTATGCCTCCCATGGGAAGCATGAGACATTAAAACCATTAACTGTCTAAGCCCTGAGATAAACCAAGTCCAACTTCAGAACTTAGTAACAAAGTACAAAATTATCAATTCTAAATGAACTATTTTAGTGTTACACTATATATATTTTAAAATGGCTTTTTTCGTAGCTACATTTTACTTGTACCCCTATTACACTATAAGGCACTGAATTATCATTTTCCTCTGGGATCTGCAATTCCCTGCTAATATGTACTATTCTCTGCTGTCTTTTCCATTTCTTCAGTGATGGCGATTTGCACCACCACCACCTGATTAAGGTACCATGCTGCCCGCTGTGTTTATGGATTGAATGGCAGGTTTCCCAGATGTCCACATGATCATCATCATCAATTTCTTCCATGTGAAGCCTAAAAACGATATGGACTGATTTAGACTAAATGTGTTAGGTAGAATGCCCCGTGGAGACTAGGTGGTCTTTTAGCCTTGGAACCCCTGCAGATTTTGTTTTTTCTCCAGCCTAATTAGAGGTTTTTTTTTTTGTTTGCTTGTTTTTTCTGTCCTCTTGGCCATTCAACCTTACTTTTTTCTTTGTTACAAACTGTATAATATTATTGTTTAATCTTTTTTGTTTACGTCTTATATTAACTTCCTTTTATTTCATTTTGTAAAGCACTTTGAACTATATTGTTTATATGAAAACATGCTCTATAAATATATGTTGTTTTTGTTATATATGGAAAGAGTGAACTCATATATACGCATAAAGTGATAAATTAACACTTGACATCACATTTCTGTGGATCCTAAAAGCCAATTTGATGAATATCAACTAAACCATGCAATGACGGTGCCAGAGAGTCCAATAATAATATTCTAGTCTCTCTATTATATAAAAAAATCTTGGGACGAGACAAGACCTGTTCAGAGAGACGAGATGTGATTTAACCACACCTGGGGCTAGAAAAAGACAAAGATGACAAAGTAGAATGTCGTGAACAATTCAAAAATGTTGGCCCGATACACAGGCAGTGCAGGTTAGAGATAATGGAAATAGGAAAATTCGAAAGTCTCAAAAAAATTATTTTAAAGATTGTATTAGCATAAACAAATGGAAATTATTACTCGGTAAAATGCTTGAACAGAGAAAAGAGATTGAATATATTGTTCGGATTTAAATTTTAAGTCGGAGACTTGTAGATCATCTAATTCGTGTTGCTAGGAGGGGACAGTTCCGTCACTCAATTAAAAGAATAGAAAATCTTCCTCTTCATAGGGGCGCACCTTGGGAGCAGGACCCCAACAGAAGCAGAGGATGTCTGGGGGAGAAGAGAGACAAGGTAGTGAGACAAAAGGACAGCTGCTGTACAGGCTTTTAAACCTTTGAAGCACCGCATGAGATGCAGATCATGCGTCACAGCAGCAGCAGCAGCAAGCCAGCAGCTGATCAAGCAAAGAGGAGGTAAAAAACAAAAACTGTATATGTTTCCCATTGTATCACCGTTTAAGAAGGGGTTTCGGAGGAGCAAGTATGTCTCCTTGGGGTGCGTTCAGCCCTCCTCTTCTCAACACGAGCGGCAGAGATGCGAAGTGGCTTGCGTATAACGCAGGCCAGGGGCGGGGGGCTGGGGGGTTGGGATAGGTGACCGAAGCAGCGGGGGACGGATTTGGCGAGTGAAGTGAGTTTTCGTAATGGAAAAAATGTGGTGGTCAATGGGGTCAAAGGCTGCTCTTAAATCTAACTGTATAATACAGTAGCATTTCCACCATTAGAAGACAACGAACACTCCTACCATTTCTGTACTGTAACCACTATGAACTCCATGCTGAAACCTCAAAATGAAGTTTTAATGAAGTTGTGATTGATGCTGCAAGGCTACTACTTTCAGATACTTCAAAGAAGAAAATATAAACTTGAAATTGGTCTGTAATCACTAAATATTGCATTTTTCAGTCTATGTCTGATATTTTTAACAGTGATCTAATCACCAAAATTTTCTGTGTATTGAATGCTGTAATATTCACAAGAGATCCGCTTGTAATAATTAGAATGATTAGAGTCCTGGTGGAACAGTGATAGAGCTTCTTAGTATATTTATTTATTTTTTGCAATGAAATAAGGGGCGGGGTTTCATTTTAGAAATGTAAAGTTAAGGTTCCTGTTTTGTCATTATGCTGAAATTTCTAAGATGGTGAGTAAAAGGAGAGATAAGATTTGACAATGTAATACAGTACTCTTTTTGAGATAACTTTTTACACTGCCAGAGTGGTAAGATGACACAACAGCTAAAGTTCATATGAATGCAAACAGGGAATTTTTCCATATTTTATTAGAAAGAATCACAGTAATGGTTATGTAGTTTGATCACCATGTGAGTCTTTATTTGAGAGTATCTCCTAAAGTTAAAGTAAGAGGAGGCCATGAGAGTGGAAATGTGGGTCAGCAGATGCAAGATTGCTGCACGACTCAGAGATTGGTGAATTATTGTGTGGGCAAAAAAAAAAGGTTTGAAATGTTATCTCATGGTTCTGTTTGGGTCTTGACCTTGAGTTTTGTTTGTTGTATCTTTTGCACCTATATTTTTGTCATTAATGATTGATTGAATTATTCTGTTTCAGTTTAAATTTTCAGTGTAAATTATTTCATTTGGGTGGTAGCGCTGCTGCCTCGCAGTTAGGAGACCTGGGTTCGCTTCCCAGGTCCTCCCTGCGTGGAGTTTGCATGTTCTCCCCATGTCTGCATGGGTTTCCTCTGGGTACTCTGGTTTACTCCCACAGTCCAAAGACATGCAGGTTAGGTGGATTGGCGATTCTAAATTGTCCCTAATGTGTGGGTGTGTGTGTGCTGCGGTGGGTTGGCACCCTGCCTGGGATTGGTTCCTGTCTTGTTGGCTGGGATTGGCTCCAGCAGACCCCTGTGTTTGGATTAAACGGTTTGGAAAATTGATGGATTATTTCATTTATGTTAACTTCTCTTGTTAGTTCAAATAAGTTTTTATAATTTTGTTAAATTCTTCATCTTTAAAATTTATTTTCTTCTGTCATGTGTTAAATTAATTATGAACTACACTCCTTTTGTTGATTTCCTTGTTTTGGTGTGCTTGATGGGGGAGTTGCGAGACCACTTATTTGAATTACAGACCCCAGGTGCTTTAATTGAGAGTTCAAACACTACAGATTTTCAGTGTCATTATTCTAGTTTAGTTTAGTGATCCCAGCTTCATTGCTTATGGTCCCGTTAGAAAGTTTTTCTAAGTATTTTTCTAAGTATAGCTTCTATTAAGCGTTTGTCCCTGCTTTTCGGCTTTCACATTTTGGTCTTTTGTTGGCTGCTTTGAATTTTGTATTTTTGATTAACTATTTTTGTTTTTTGGCTTTTCGACTTTAGAATTTTGCTATTTTTTTTAAAGTTCTATAGTAAAATAAATTAAACTAGCCGAAGCCCGCTGTAGTATACGGCGGTGTAAGAATAGGAATGGAAAACGGTGAAAAAGGAATTCAGTATAACAAAGGCTTAGGAAACCACCATCGCAGTATAACGAAAATAGCAAGGAGCAAAACCAATGCCAATGGTCGAGAGAGTACCTTCCTGTAGACATATATAGATAGACTTCACTGTGTTGCCCAGTCGACATGGTTTTCTGATGAAAAAACAATAATGTTTTAAGCAGTATTGTTTACATACAACAGATTTTGGCAAATCGTTTACATGCAATTATTTATATCCATTTATACACTAATAAAGTCAATTATTAAATAATAATAATAATTATTATTAAATAATTCCTCCCGTATAAGTAACATTTCTCAGACTGCTTTCTTCCATCTCCGAAACATTTCTAGACTTTGTCCTGTTCTTATGCAACACATTACTAAAGAATTGGTTAATGCCCGAGTCACCTCATGTATAGATTACTGTAATGCGATTCTGTCATCCCACAAAAACGTATCCATTGCTTACAATTTATTTAAAATTCTGCTGCCAGGATAATAACCTGCTGTTCTAAATCTACTGAACATATTACAATATATTCTCTCTCAACTTCACTGGCTCCCTGTTAACTACAGAATACAATACTAAATACCGCTCTTAACATTTAAAGCTCTCCACAACCTCACTGATCTCCTACAGACTGACACTCGTCTCACTCACTCTGATTCTCATATGCAGCTTTACTTTCTGTACCACACATCAAACTCTGTGCTATGGGAGCTTGAGCGTCTCTCATAGTGCTCCTCAACTCGGGAATTCTCTTCCCTCTAAAAGCATTACAGCTCGATTCAATAACACATTTTAAAACTACCCTCAAAACTTATCTTTTCAAACTGGCAGACCAATTGTGAAATTTGCACTGTTACTGCCAGTTATTTTTGTTTGTTTGCCAATTATTGCTGTTTGATCGAGAGCAACGGTGGATGCGGAAGTAGGATTAGAGATGGCGGGTGGGGCTCTGTTGTGCGTATCCCATGGTTTTAGAGTTGGTTGGCGGGGCTCTGTGAGTTGGCGGGAGTGGCTTTCTGTCTCGTGGTCTGGAGGAGGCGCAAGAGAATCATCTTTTTTCATAACTTTCTGTCTTCTGTATCTTGCTTCGATATACCCAAAACTTTCATGTCCTCTCTCACCATATCCATAAACCTTCTCTTAGGCCTTCGTCTTTTCCTCTTACATGGCAGCTCTATCCTTAACATCCTTCTCCCACTATATCCAACATGTCCCCTCTGCACATGTCCAAAACAATGCAATCTCACCTCTCTGGCTTTTTCTCCAAACCGTTCAACCTGAGCTGATCATCTTATGTGCTTGTTCCTAATCCTATCCATCCTCATCACACCCAATGCAAATCTTCACATCTTTAACTCTGTCACCTTCAGCTCTGTCTCCTGTTTTTTGGTCATCTCCAACCCATATAACAAGGCTGGTCTCACTATCGTCCTGTAGACCTTTCATTTCACTTTTGCTGATATCCGTCTGTTACAAATCACTCCTGACACTCTTCTCCACCTATTCCACCCTGCCTGCACTCTCTTTTTCACCTCTCTTCCACAATTCCCATTATTCTGTACTGTTGATCCCAAGTATTTAAACTCATCCACCTTCGCCAACTGTACTCCCTGCATCCTCACCACTCCTTAGACCTCCCTCTCATTTATACACATGTATTCTGTCTTGTTCCTACTGACCTTCACTCCTCTCCTCTCTAAAGCAGATCTCCAACTCACCAGGGTCTCCTGAACCTGCTCCCTACTCTTGCTAAAGATCACAATGTCATCCACAAACATCATAGTCCACAGGGACTCTGTCTTATTCCATCTGTCAACCTGTCCATCACCATTGCAAATAAAAAAGGGCTCAGAGCCGATCCCTGATGTAATCTCACCTCCACGTTGAATGCATCCGTCACTTCTGCCGTCAACCTCACCACTGTCTCACTTCCCTTGTACATATCTTGACATTGTGCCATTCTGGCTGGTTCACAAACTTGACAAGGTAAAGATCGGAGTATTACATTCATTGGTCTGAATCTCAATCTGATTATTTGGATGGTTAGCTACCAGGTAACACTTATATATGAAGGTAACACGTCATCCTCACTCATAGAACTTCTACCATTTAAGTAATTCTGCAACTGCAATATGTATGACACGGAAAATTAGAATTCAGGAAGCTGCCAATACCATGAAGATAACAGCGATCATGCGGTCAAGTAGTATGACCATGTTGCTAATACAACAGACTGTGAGACTGCTGGGCAGTCAGTTTAGCATGCCATTGGGTGGACCAGAACACTTTGGAAAGGTGCTTCAGAAGATAAAAATGTGGAGTCCTTGCGATTTCCATCAATTTTTGTCCATCTTCAAAGGTATCAAAAGTGTGTATGGCATCTCATTAATCTAGTTGTAACCGTTGATGCCACTGCTGAAAATGTTAGTGATGAACCATTTTGAAATGTGCTATTTTTTATTGAACAAAACCAGTATTCTACTATGGCATTTAAAACTGTCCAGCATGAAGGCAAAGTGCAATGACTTCAATCAAATCATACAGTGGAACAATTTTTTCCTTGTACATTAAATGGTGGTTAACATCCAGAAGCAGCAAGGAGAGTAGGCCACCTGTAATATATGCACAAAATCATTTAAAAAGCACTCAAATAATAATTGAACCTGACATTAAAATAAGGAGCCAGATGCCTTACTGTTTTCACCAAAGAATTAATTTCTCCTTGCTGGTTTTCTTCTTAACCCTGTCATTAACTGATCAAAGCCCAAGGGCATTAGAGTCTGCCAAATAGCATGCACATTTCATCTTTCAACATTGAGCATAGAAATACAAAATCAAGCTTTATTTTAAAAAATGTGCGTGATAATTGCCCTGGAGTCATTCATTTTGCCTTCAAGATTCCTCCACTTTCAGCCTTCCACTGTGCCAAAACATTTAACAACAAAGCCTCCTCATCATTTAGCCTCTGTTTAAAAAAGAACTTGTTTTATTGAGTTAAAAGTTTGATTCATTTCAATGACTGATTTTTATGGATTGTAGACACTGCCACTCTCAACTAAGCAGTAAAACCTATGGCTTGAGATTTGGTCCTGGCTTTCTTATCAACTTCTCTCAGTAAATGTAAACTGTTGAGATTTTTATAACACTCAGTCAGCTGTGGGTGCCTCTGCTTTAATAAGCGGGCACCGTTTCACCACATCTGCCAAGCAAAGTCAGTATCAGGTTGAACTGCACGGATCACTTAACAATAAAAATATTACCCTGTATCAAGAAAGAAAAAGCACTTCACCCATAATAAATGTTTTCAGAGCTAATTGTAAAAACGGTAATCTGTAAGTTTTTTATAAAGCAAACATTATATTTACTTTTTTCAGCTGGCAAATAGGATGCGAACAATGATAGGATCAGTACTTCTTCTTTAGTGTCCTTGGTTCGTTGGATTTGAGGAAACTTTCCTAATTTACATTTTTACAACTCACAGACTCTTATTATGAGGCGAAAACAGGGCCTTGCATTGTTATTTCGGGAACTGAACACAAGGTGGAGCTGCAATATTTTTAGTAGCCATCTAAGTAATGGGAGAGCCAAAGCACCCATACTGTAATTATAAAGTCAGTCAGTCATTTTCCAACCCGCTATATCCTAACTACAGGGTCTGCTGAGGCCAATCCCAGGCAGCACAAAGTGCAGGGCAGGAACAAAACCCCAGGCAGGGGGCCAGCCCACCGCAGGGCACACACACACACACACACACCAGGGACAATTTGAAATCTGCAATGCATCTAACCTTAATTTAACCTAATTTAATTTAACCTTAACCTAACCTGCATGTCTTTGGACTGTGGGAGGAAACCCATGTAGACACGGGGAGAACGTGCAAACTCTACGCAAGGAAGATCCGGGAAGCGAACCTGGGTCTCCTTACTGCAAGGCAGCAGTGCTACCCACTGTGCCACCGTGCTGCCCCATAATTATAAAGTAAAACAGTTTAACATTAATGCTGTCAACTTTAGGAGTTTAATATACTTAATGACGCCATTTTTATATACCACATTCCATTTTGTAGTTTGTTAATTATACACATGCCACAGTACCATGTGCATTATGTTACCAAAGACAACTGGTAGAAGAGTCTTAACTAACATTACAGACAGGAAGGAAATAGAAAGTACACTGGCACAAAGCAGAATTTTATGAACCCAATTGTATTAAAGAACAAAACAGAGATGTGCAAGAGAGTTGGGAATCCTAAACTGAATACCCCACTTACTGCCAGGAAGGCTATAGAGAAGCTATTAAACAAAGAAAGACAACAAAATGATAAGAGTATGTCAGTTAGTTACCATAGTGTGTCTCGGTCATTCATTGGTCCAAAAAGATGCCATGTTTGTTTGCTGTGAGTCCTGGAGACTGGATAATTTGAAACTTAAGGCTGGTCAGAGGTGCGTTTAAAGGAATTCCGGGTGATACTCTTCTCCGCTGTACAGAGGGAGAGACAAAGAGAACAAACATTCCGTTTGCTGTGTAAACTTCATATTCTTCCCTGGTGTCCCCTTGAAATCGGCCTACGTAGGTTTTGCAACACATCCACACATGTAGAACTAACCTTAAGCAATCAAGAGCATCTACTTCTTCCACAAATGTTGATTATGCTTAACCAACTCAAACCTTAAGCTCTTCAATTTTCAATAATCATGCTCAGAAAATGATCAAGAAATTATTTACCAAGTGTAAAGGTATATTGAAAAATTCAAGTTTCCCAAAAAAAAGCAAAGCTGAAACCAGAATCTGTAAACCATTTCTTTTGATTTGCGACAAAGTTCAGATGCTGTTGTGGAAAGCGGCTGGGGGTGGTACCCAGCCAGGGCGCCTGGAAGGAATGGAAGAGGGATTACACCTCCTCTGGACCATGAAGGGGCGACCGCCCTGGTGGCTAGGGGTACCACGGGAAAGGAGCATGGAAGCTCAACCCTATAGGGGCTCGTGGTCACTGCCTGGGGGCGCCCAGATGCCTGGGGAGCCCTGGCCCTCAGCACTTCCGCCACACCTGGAAGTGCTGGGGGGAAGAAGACCAGGGACACCCGGAGTGCTTCCAGGTGCACAGCTGGCACTTCCACCACACCTGAGCACATCTGGGTGGGTTTAAAAGGGGCTGCCTCCCTCCATTCAATGGCTGGAGTCGGGAGGAAGAAAACCCTATAGGTGCCCGTGGTCACCGCCAGGGAGCGCCCAAATGCCTGGAGAGCCCTGGTCCCCAACACTTCTGCCACACCCGGAAGTGCTGGGGGGACGGAGACCAGGGATACCTGGCATTGTGTGAGGCCTGGACTAAGGGTGATTGGTACGGGAGTACTGGGAAGTGTGCACTGTAAATAATATGAATAAACGTGTGTTTGGGTACAAACCAGCGGTGTCCGCCTGTCTGTGTCCGGGCTGCTTACCACACTGTTTAATGCACATGTCCAGTTCTAGTAACATGGCTGTCATGATGTTATGGGACAGAAAATGGTGTTGTAATGATGTCACAATTGGAATTATAAAATGAAGTATAAGGAAAACTAAAGAATTATGAGTAAAATTAATCAGAAATGATGAGAAAAGTAAAAATTGTAACATTACTGGCAACATTATGTTACCTTATCCTTTCCCTAACTAACTTAATTATTTCATAGTTTTGTTTTATTTTAGGTTATGCACTTTGAATCCAAAACTAAGATGTTGAGAACTAAGCATAACCATATTTTTAAGCCTAAGCGTCATGTCACATGTAACAACTTCATGATCACTTGACTCATAGCAAGAATTGTTGCCATAAACAGTATGGCTATGCTCATGCAAAACAAACAAAACAACACTAAAATACCAGCAACTTTAAGATAAATGCCACTAAAGAATGATGCTATTATTCATAACAATAAAAATAATCAACAATCTTCTGTGATTAATCTCAAAAAATGTATGCAAATGAGAAAGATGAAAAAATACATTGGTTTTCTTATCTCTGGACTCTTGACTTGATAAGTAAATGTGTTTATTTCATGCATTTAATTCCGTCCCTTATTATTATCTGGTAGAGTGTTGTCAGGAGTTGAAGTCTATAACAGCTTTATCAAGTGCAAATATCACGTCTCACCCTCTTATACATTAGTATCAATTCTTATAGCCTGCTCTTTCATGCACTTCTTCGCTTCATTTGACTTCACTTAGCTCTCCATCTAGTGGTCAGTTGAGGAGTGCAGTAGCAACATGCAATATTCAACAAACCAGGCCTCCATATTCCTAACAGCAATAACCAGGTACTTCTGAAGAATTCAAAAGACTTTGTCAGACCTTTCAAGAGATATCATTTGTCCTGTGTGTGTTGTATCTGCCCTGGGTTTTTACCCAATAGGCCATGTCTCTTACAACTACTGCAGGAGCCAATAATGGAGTATCCTCATTCTATGCCTAAAACACCTCAATGAGATCTTCTAAACCTAAAGCAATTCAACTTGAAGTTACTTGAAAATCCTTGATTTTTTTTCACTCTAACCTAGACAATGAGCTAGCCACTTTGTAATGGAACTTCATTTCAACCATTTGTACACACAATGTGATTCTTCTAGTCCCAATATTGCTACCACAGCCCGGTACAATAATCACAAAACTACCCCTATTGCTATTGTTGGTCACTCTCAAAATCACCTTTACCCTCACTCATGAACATGACAAAGAGGTACTTGAGCAACTGTTTCCACCAACTGGCTGAGAGTAAATCACACTTTCCTGATAGTGAAGCAGTTTTTGAGGTGTTAATTCACATCCCTCCCAAAACATACTCAGTTACAATCCTCTCCAGTATGTACCTCAGATCGCTGACTTATGAGTTCAAGAGTTGTAGCCTTCTGGTCTATGTTAGAAATACTTTCGAACCTTCTACTATTCCTTGATTTCCTGTTCATGAAAATAATGAAAATATACACACTTTACAAAATCCTGTATAGATCCTAAAGGATCAGATGTAACTCCAAATATGTAAAAACAACTCTAATTGTGAAAATAAAGGGCATTAAAGGCACACAGCATTAACCCCAAATCCTATATTCTTGTGCTATCTGCCACATGATTCTGGATTTTATGGTCATTAGCCTGAATACATAGAGACAGGACTGATAAAGTAACATGGTCTCTCAAATAGGACAAGGAGTGGTTCTACTGTTCAATGGCTAGGGTGGTGTCCATATTGCTCCTATAGCAGTGGTTCTCAACCTGTGGGGCGGGCCCCTAGGGGGGCGCGAAGTAACAAAAAGGAGGCGCAAAGATGTGAAAAAAAGAAAACAAGAATCAAAAATATGAAAAAAACATCTGTTGAAACCAAAACAAATTAACTTAAACTACATTTTGATACTAGGACAATAAATATAGAGTTAGATAAATGTCGACAAAAGTTAAGTAGATATAATAATAATAATAATCTACATTTCAAAAAAAATGTTAGGGGGGACGCGATTAAAACTGTTATGAAGACTCAGGTCGCAAATACTTAAAGGTTGAGAAACGCTGACCTATAGGATCTCAGGCATGGTCTTTCCTTTGAGGGCTGAGGAGTGTGATAGCTTCTTAACTAGTATACATCCTCTTCTTTAACTTTCTGTAAATGATGACAAAACCTGTCATCTATTAATTTCACTATACATTTTACATCTTTTACATCATAAATTGTCATGTTTAATTCATCCGACCGCAACTCCTGATGACAAAAAGGGATACATGACAGTGTTGAGTGTGCTGCCGCGGCTTGTGATTAAGTGAACCTCTGTCCTCCTTGAAATTGTACCAGGTAAATTAAATAATGTTCATGACCTCAAAAGTTAAGAAAATGCAAGTAACTTAATTTATGTAGAAATGAGTGAAGGAGAAAACAAGCTTCCTCGCAATAGTTTGGTGACACATTATGGATATAGTGAATAAAAGTGTATTCAATATTTATGAAATTATGGTTATTGGCTTTACACCAGTCCATTAACCGCTGCACCTACCCTCTGTATGCTGACTCATTGTTGCTGCTGATGAGACCCACCACAGCCGTGTCATCGGCAAATTTTATAATGTGATTAGAGCTGTGCATTGCTGCACAGTCATGAGCCAGCAGTGTGAACAATAATGGACTGAGCACACAGCCTTGAGGGGCTCCAGTGCTCAGTGTGGTGGTTCAGGAGATATTGTTTCCAATTCTGACTGACTGAGGTCTCTCAGTCAGGAAGTCCAGAAACCAGTTACAGAGGAAGGGGTTTAGTCCCAGCAGGCTCAGCTTTTCCATCAGCTGCTGAGGAATAATCGTATTGAATGCTGAGCTGAAGTCCATAAACAGCATTCAAACGTATGTGTCCTTATTGTCCAGATGAGTGAGAGCCAGATGGAGAGTGGTGGCTATTGCATCATCTGTTGAACGGTTCTGGCAATAAGCAAATTGTAGGAGGTCCAGTGATGGGGGCAGCAGGGTTTTCATGTGCCTCATGACAAGCTTCTCGAAGCACTTCATGATAATTGGAGTGAGTGCAACAGGACGGTAGTCATTGAGGTTGTACAGTTGTGACTTTTTTGGCACGGGAACTATGGTGGTGGTTTTGAAGCAGGTTGGGACAATGGTGTTGTTCAGGGAGATGTTGAAGATGTCAGTAAACAAGTCTGCCAGTTGGTTGGGCAGTCATTGCTTCTGCAGAGGAAGGAAGAGAAAAGGCATTAGACAACAATGGCAACCAGAGTGTAATTACCTTTAGACAAGCCCTGAAGTTGTCTCCCATGCATACACATGTGACACAACGAAAACAGAAATGGAGTTAATCTAATTATAACCAAGGCTTTCTGCTTTGTTTTCTGTGAGGGTAAAAAGTATACTGGGTCCTCAGGGCTTCCCTTTTAATCCCCACCATTACTAAGAACAGCCTGAACAATAACCAACTTAACCTTCCTGGGTTGTTGAATAGGTTGGCCACTCATCCTACCCATAAGCTATCATAATGGCAAATTTCTTGGCTTACCTGCACCTTTCACTCAAATTCAGAGACCCTCATTCTAACATTTTATATAAGGTCTCTTTCTTCAACTTCATCAAATGACCTCATCAATTATGTCCACCTATAGGTCTTGGAGCTTCTACCATGACACCTCCACTACTGAGGTCTTAAGCAAAGCAAATTCAAACTCTGTCCATGATTTCATCCAAGATGTCAAAGATACTTCTGGAGGAAAAAGTTAAACTCATCCTTAGCAGAGTCACCCCCTTGCAATTCCAAACATATTCCCAAAATCTGTTGTGGGGTCTTTCACTTCTTTCCAACAGATGTTTGGTTTGTCTGATCCATCCCACCAGCTAACTGCCACCAGTTGACAGGTCAAGTTCTTAATAATCTAAGTGCTGACATTCTTCTTAGCCTTCCTTATTAAAGTAAAGTGAGCAAAAAACTGTTACATAGGTAGGAAAAAGGGACACCTTGCAAAGTTTTTAAAAAGTGTATCTAGTCTAGTTTATTACCTCTTAATCTAACATCAGTGTTCAACTGATTAGGCCCCCCCAATAATACTTTTCCTATGGCTTGTTTTTTAAATTCTTATATTTTTTAAACATTTTGCCTTACATACTTCCTGATCTTGTCAGTGTTTTGCAGTATATGTTATTTAACCTCACAGCACTGAGAGCTGTAGCCTTGTAACTCCACAAACCAGGATTTGAGTGCTGGCCTGATCAATGTTTCTGGGTACTCTGGTTTCATTTCACATCCTATAGATGAACATGGTAGTGTAAAAGAGCTCAGGTTAGTGATACTGTCACAAAATTATTGAATTACATCCCCTCTTTCAGTCCAAAACCCTAATAATCATTCAGAGAAATGGAGTTCTTCTTCAGCTCAACTGACTATGAAGGCTTGGTTTTCACTAATTTAGGGATAGGGCACAACATCAGCAAGGACTTGCATTAACACTCAACAGTGCCCGTGCCAGTCAAATACAGAAACTGTCAGTGTACACCATATAATGCTAATGAATAAATCAAAACTGGACCAGTACTGAGATTTAGGTGGGCACATAAACTGTGTTGTATGATGGAGTGGCTTACCATAATTGGGTCCAGATGCATTCAACCATGCATAGAATTAGCACACTCAGAAAATGTCTTGAGTCAAGGATCAATTCCTTGTACTTCTTAATCTTGATTGTATCATTTCCCCATCTGAATTCATACTTCATATTGTTGCCAGCTCCATTTGCTCCCATGTTTGGCTAAGTGCTGCTCACAAATGCAAATGCTTTAGCTATGAGTTCCAAAAATGTGAGAAAATCCATTATGAGCCAGATTTATAGAGGTGTGACATTGGAAATAATCCTCAGCGATGGACAAATGTATTTTCATTAACATTTACTCACGCAACTAAACTTGTTCACATCTGTCAAGCTAATAGCATTTCAGTACAGTAAATTTAAAAACTGATATCTTGAGCAGGATATTTATGGTTGTAAGAAACAACACAAACAGTGTAAAGTGTTGGGGAACCCAATGGAAAACCCTGTATAGTTGATTGATAAAGAAATAAAATGCATTTTACAAATGAGCGTTAAATATGTCTTCTCAGGTGGAAGTCTAGTCATGACTGACTAAAAATGACAGAGGGCTTTAGATGGAAGTGACGCTAGTGGTAGTAAAAACACCAATCTTCTGGTCTGCAGAGAAAGGAGAAGAAAAGGCATTTGTACACAGTGCCAACCCCTGTATTAACAGGGAACTACCATCTGTCCGCTATGTGCACGCGCGTGTTGATGGAAACATAAATATTCCACACAGCCTGGGAATGTAACAAGAACCCATTGTACACACACATTGTAATTACTTTGTATTACTGTAAATTTTATTTTTACTTTTAATCTTGTGGTATGAAAAATAAACCTAATTATTGTTTTAAAGTCTATCATTGTTGTCAGAAATTACATTTAAAGAGTTGAGAACTGTTCACCTGAAGATGCGCATTGTTTTCATTTCAATATAAATTATGCAATCCACATAGTTGTTTTTAAAATGAAAAAATAATCCTAACCACTCATGTCTCTATTACAGCCATGAGGCTTATTTTAAAGTACAGTTGTCTGCAGTAACATATAAACTGTTGGTAATGATTGTAAAAATACATTTAATTATTTGGTAACACGTTCAAACAAGAGACTTTCAAGTGAATGTCAACCAAGTAAGTAATCTTTCATTTTCCTATATAAATATATATATATATATATATATATATATATATATATATATATATATATATATATATATATACAGTCCCTGACAAAAGTCTTGTCGCTTCTCTATTTTGTAGAAACTCCTGCTATTAACCTGACTTTTAATTAATCAACTGGTGTTAGAAATAACTCATATGAAAAGCTAAAGCCCTCCCAAATGATGTTTAATGCACTGAAATAAATTAGTTTCACTGAAAAAAGATTTATCATTTAATCAAGACAAAAGTTTTGTCGCCTATACAGAAAATGAATAACTTTACTGCAAATCCAAAAATATGTCAGCAAATTAAGTAGTGGTGCTGTGAGATCCAAATTTAATATCTTGTATGACTTCCATGAGCTTGAAAGTCCGCATCCATGCGGTTTGGCAAGGATTCATATAATTTATTGATGAATTAATCAGGAATAGCAAAGAAAAAAGTCTTGCATGCCTCCCAGAGTTCATCAATATTCTTTGGTTTCGTCTTCCATGCTTCCTCTTTCATCCTACCCCACATATGCTCAATGATGTTCACGTCTGGTGACTGGGCTGGCCAATCCTGGAGCATCTTGATCTTCTTCGCTTTAAGGAACTTTGATGTGGAGATGGAAGTATGCGATGGAGCACCATCCTGCTGCAGAATTTGGCCTTTTTTATGGTTGGGAATACAAGAGGTAGCTAAGATTTCTTGGTATTTTAGACTATTGATGTTGCCTTCCACCCTGCAGATCCCTCGCATACCCCCATACTGGATGTAACCCCAGACCATGGTTTTGCCTCCACCAAACTTCATTGTTTTCTGGGTAAATCTCGGCTCCATGCGGGTTCCAGTAGGTCTCCTGCAATATTTGCGGTGACTGTGGTGTAATTCAACAGAAGATTCATCTGAAAAATCGACCTTCTGCCACTTTTCCAGCGTCCATCATTTTAGCAGGCTGTGGGCCTTGGCAAATGCCACGCGGTTTTTCAATTGTCTTTTGTTTAGTGCTGGCTCATGGGCACTGATTCGACCATGGAGGCCATTTCGAGACAGAATCCGACAAATTGTTTTGGTTGACAAAGGGACTTCAGGTGACCAGGTCTCATGGAGCTCTGCTGCAGTGGAAAATGGGCTGGCCTTGGATTTTCGAGCCAACAAACGGTCCTCTTGTGCAGTTTTCTTGCGGGGTCTTCCTGACCTGAGCTTGTCAAAAACGTCTCCAGTCTCTTCAAATCTTTTTTTTATCCTCTGAACTTGACGCTGAGACACATTGAAGGTGTTTGCCACATCAGCAGTGGATTTGGTCTTCAGCCTCTTGATAATCAATACTTTAGTCTCAGGGTGAATCTTAGGCATGTTTGCAGAGGTCTAGTTGCAGTTGATGCGAAGGTCTAGTGTACTGGGGTTCTTTTTATACACACCTGAGACCTAATTGATCCATCATTAGTCACAGGTGAAGCTCATATGACAAGGTGACAACATTTATGTCTTGCCAAAAATTGACTCAATGGGCTTTACCAAGCTGTGAATATTAGAATACTTTTTGTCAGTTTCATTTTGCACTGAAAAATTATTACAAAAGCTGATGGGATTAAAATGACCCATTTCTTGTAACAAAATCTTGATTAGAAATATATTTTAGCGGCACTTCAGGTCAATTTGTACACAAGCGACAAGACTTTTGTCAGGGACTATATATATATATATATATATATATATATATATATATATATATATATATATATATATATAGTGACAGTAGGGGGCACTATTGCTCCCTTGAACCCTCAGGTACCACGCCAAACACCAGGTAAAAGTCCAATAATTATTATTTTTATTATAATAATAATGTGCACCAAGCACCCTCTCTTCCATAATATTCATTAATCAAATAACTCTCCATAATCAAATAAACCAATCCTCCAACTCCCAGACACTTAGCCACCCTTCCTCCCAGCTCAGCTCAACGCTCTGGTGTTTCACTGTCCTTTTTATAGTCCTTGACCTGGAAGCGTTTCACACTCTCTGTCCATGTGACCTGGAACACTTCCGGGTCAGATAAAAAATCCTTCTTTTTCTTCACCCAGGAAGCACATCGTACCCTTTGTTCCCTTTGTCCACGTGACTCTAACGTACTTCCTGGGCATATAGTCTCTGTGCCTCCCTGCAGCGTCCTCTAGCAGGCCTCAAGGTAGGTATCCAACAGGGCTGAGAATAAAAACTACATTGTCCAGTATTCCCTGCTGGCATTCGGGGCATCTCCATGTTGCAGGGAGGACTCCACCTGGCGGCTTGGGGGTATTGGCCGGGATAAGCTGCCGACCATATCCCACAATATATATACATACAGTATATATACGCTCACCAGCCACTTTATTAGGCACACGTTGCTAGTACCAGGTTGGAACCCTTTTGCCTTTAGAACTGCCGTAATTCTTCTTTGCATAGATTCAATGAGGTGCTGGAAGCATTTCCCAGGGATTTTGTTCCATATTAACATAATAGCTTCACGCAGTGGTTGCAGATTTGTTGGCTGCACATCCATGATTCGAATCTCCCATTCCACCACATCCAAAAGGTGCTCTATTGGATTGAGATCTGGTGATTGTGGAAGACATTTTCGTACAGTGAAGTCATTGGCATGTTCAAGAAACCAGTTTGAAATTATTTGAGCTTTGTTATATATCCTGCTGGAAGTAGTGCTCAGAAGATAGGTGCACTGCGGTCATAAAGGGATAGACATAGCCAGCAACAATACTCAGGTAGGATGTGGCATTAAAACAATGCTCAGTTGGTACTAAGGGACTCAAAGTGTGCCAAGAAAATATTCCCCACACCATTACACCACTACCACCAACCTGAACCGTTGATGCAAGGTGGGATGGATCAATGCTTTCATGTTGTTTATGCCAAATTCTGACCCCATCATCCGAATGTTGTAGCAGAAATTGAGACTCATCAGAGCAGACAATGTTTTTCCCATCTTCTGTTGTCCAATTTTGGTAAGCCCGTGTGAACTGTAACCTCAGTTGCCTGTTCTTAGCTGACAGGAGTGGCATCCAGTGTGGTATCCTGTTGCTGTAGTCCATCTGCTTCAAGGTTAGATGTGTTGTGTATTAAGAGATGCTCTTTTGCATACCTCAGTTGTAATAAGTGGTTATTTGAGTTACTGTTCCCTTTCTATCAACTCAAACCAATCTGGCCATTCTCCTCTGACCTCTGGCATCAACAAGGCATTTTCACCCAGGGAACTGCCGCTCACTAGATATTTTCCCCTTTTCAGACCATTTTCTGTAATGATTGTGCATACAAATCCCAATAGATCAGGAGTTTCTGAAATACTCAGACCAGCCCATATAGCACCAACAACCATGCCATGTTCATAGTCACTGAAATCACCTTTCTTCCCCATTCCGATGCTTGGTTTGAACTTCAGCAGGTCGTCTTGATAATGTCTATATGTTGTGGGAAATAGCCCGGACACAGACAGACGGACATCGTTATGTCACCCAACACACGTTTATTTTACAAGTATTTACAAATGTAAAAGTGCCCAACACAGTGCCGCAGCACCAATCACCCCACAAGTCCAGGCCAACACACAATGCCTTTCCTCTCTTCAGGTCACCTCTTTCCTCTCCCAGACCTCGTCCTCTTCCACCCGACTCCAGCCCTGAATGAAGGGAGGCGGCCCCTTTTATTGCCCCCCGGATGTGCTCCGGCAATCTTCCACCGACACGCCACAGTGTCCCTGCTCCTCTTCCCCCCAGCACTTCCTGGTGTGGCGGAAGTGCTGAGGTCCAGGGCTCTCCAGGCATTGGGGTGCCCCCTGGCGGTGACCATGGGCCCCTACAGGGTTGAGCTTCAAAGCTCTGTACCCGTGGTCCCCACAGCAACCTGGGCAGTCGCCCCCTTGTGGTCTGGAGGAGGCGTGAGACCTCCTCCGGTTCTTTTGGGCATTCCGGCTGGGTACCACTCCCAGCCGCATGCCACAATGTCTAGATTAGATATTTGCATTAACAAACAGTTGAACAAGTGTACCTAATAAAGTGGCCGATGAGTGTAAGTGTGGAAGAGACTCTAATCTACATGCTCCATAGAGCATAATCCCATGTGAACATCACAATTAGGAAAATGGTCCCCGATTTCTCTAGTGTCTTTAACACCATTTTGCCTCATCAACTGGGGAAAAAACTGAAGGCCATGTTTCTTCATGCCTCCACAATCTCCTGGATCATGGATTACCTGACCAACAGACAGCAGCTTGTGAGGCTTAGGGACCGTGTGTTAAAAATGGTGGTGTGTAATATTGGGGCACCTGCTCCTGTTCACCCTCTACACAACAATGTCAAGTATAAAACAAGTACTTGCAATCTATAGAAATTCTCAGATGACTCATCCATCATAGACTGCATTAATAATGGAGATGAGTCAGAGTACAGGAGATTTGTGGAGGACTTTGTCTTGTGGTGGCGGGAGAAGAACCTGCAACTCAACATCAGCAAGACAGAAGAGCTGGTGGTGGACTTACTGCATGCCAAAGACATTTTCAGACCAGTCACCACTGAGAGGGAGGTGCAGAGCTACAAGTACCTGTTGGGTTCACCTAAACAACAAACTGGACTGCCACTGTAAGAAGATCCAAAGCAGGCTGGACTTCCTGAGGAGACTCAGTCTTTTCATGTATGCAGAAAGCAGTCTGTATTAATCTGTGTATAGTTCTACACTGTGCTCTCCTAGAGATGCAACTTGAACTCCAATTCTGCAAACTGCCTGAACAAACTTATTAGGAAAGCCTGTCCCATCACAGCGCTAACCCTGGACACACTGGAAACTGTTGTGGAAACGAGAATGGTGGCAAAATTGAAAAATGCCAGCCAGGGCTCCACAATCATCCGGGCACCCCTTTGTGGTGGCCACAGGCTACAACAGGGATAGGCTTCCAAGCTCTGATCCCGTGGCCCCCATGCAGACCAGGGCAACTGCCCTCTCATGGCCCAGTACTCTCCCGGTCCTTCCAGGCATCTTCGTCTGGGTAGGATCCCCAGCCATCCGCCACACTTGTCATTTAATGTCTATGTTTTCATTTCATACAATTTACCACTAAGTTACACTTTTTCTATGTTGGACCAACATCTATCAAACATAGCTAGTCTTACAGTTTTCCTTCTCATTGTGACAAGTAGTGATGCCCGAAACAGGCAAGTTGTGATTGATATACAGTTTTGCAAAATTGATGCTAAAATTCATTTCAGCATCGATTTAATAACTTTGAAATGTGAAACTCATTAAATGATGTTTTGGGGTTCTGAAGGTTTGTTTTTGGATAGAAAGCAAGCAATACTGCCCCCTAAAGCCTGATTCACACTTCTCTGTTTTCCTGTATTCTTTTCTGCAGCTACATAAACCATGTCATCTGTACCACATTGATAAAATTAATTTTCTTATGCCCTTCGTTCATCACTTCTTATTTTCCACACCATTGTGCACATTAGTGTTTTCTCCACTGGAAAATTCTAAATGTTGCAGCTGCAAACCCATCTCTCCCCACTTTTTTCAGTACAGATCTTTATTTAAATACTAAATGAAAGGCAAACCCATGTGGAGTTAATGCATTGTCATAATTGTGCGTTTGGGAGACAGTTTACGGGCTCAAATAGATGGAACCAGGGTTTGGTGCTTCCCTCTAACTCTTTTTCCTCTCTCCGTGCAGAACAACTAAAAAATCCACACAATCCTCAAGATCCCACTTCATCATGATGTCATTTCCAGTTCCAACCCTCAAGACCCCGCCTCTTTATGCTGTCACTTCCTGTTCCAGAATGTCTTTCACCCGTGACATCACTTCCTGCAGCCAACTATATATATCGCCTCCATTTCTCTTTTTGTCACTTTCGTTTTGAGCCCTGTCTGTTAAGACATTATTTCCTTTGCTTGTGCTACAGTATATGGGGGATTCCCATGAATTTCCCTTGAAGTGAAACACAATTTATTCTGTGTTTTTGTGAATCAAGACACTAAGTTTTGTGGCAAAATCCTTATTGTGCAATATTGTTTCACTAGTGATGACTGAACCCTGTTGAATTTGCTTCACCTTGAGTTCAGCAAAAGTGTTTAGGAACTTTTCCAAACTCAGCAAAATGTATTGAAGTCAATGGGGAAGGATAGGAACAGAAGTAGTTTTAAGTGGACTTTAATGGCGTAGTGGTCTGTTAATTTTTCTTGACAGCGAGAGAACATCTGCCAACTCTGCTGGACCAATTATTCTGGCCAAAAATGTGACCTGAGTTGTGAGGCAGCCATGCTAACCACTGTGCCATCATGTCTACCTGAGATAAAATTAAATATCAGTGCAGTAAAATTTCCTGCAGACAGTGATTCACTAGAAGTATGAATTCACTAAGGCTTGCCTCCTTAACTCTCTCGGACCAGAACACTTTTGCTTGTTCATGGCCACTGCTACCAAATAAGCACAACACTAATGCTGTATTACATTTGAATCGGAAAATTGGCATTTCTTAGTTTCTAGTCAAAATTTTAATTTGGAACACCCCCTTGAGCCAAATTTCTAACTCTGGGCTTTTCTGTTAAATCTGAGTCTGTCCAATTTACAGATTATGATGTACGCCATGAAATTTAGTGAAAGCTGTAGTATTATACTGTTTATTAGTACTTCTGTCTGTTTGTTTCTCATTAAATCAGTCATACACACAGTACTGTCCAACTTCTATCTGTGGACATATTGCTATAGTGTTTGGATATACAAAAAAATGCATAATGTGTTGGTGTCAACTGCTATTTATTCTGATGGAGCAAGCACAACAAAGATTTTCCTGGATGCATCCATACTGTTTTTCTGAATGTTTTACTGGAACACAGGCAACTCGGGGGTGAAGGAACAGCAGAGCTGTGAATGAGAGCAGTATTGGGTGCCTGAGCTGAACCAGCTTGAGACAGATGAGGCAGGGTGGTTGGTAGCCATAGGGAAAAACAAAGCAAGCAGCACTCTAGGGGCAGATCTTTACCTGCTGATTTACTGGAGGAGCAGATACAATGGTGGTGGAGTCCTCCTGAGGGATTTAAAGGATGCCAGGAGAGCGTCAGGGAAGACAGGAAGACAGCCGACTCTGAGCCGTCTGGCAGACACTGATGGAGGCAGCTAAGACAGGTGTCAGAAGGGAAGACTGCATCTGCCAGTGTCTCTGCCAGCTGAGCAACCCCTTGGGTGAGCTGGGAGGATAGGAGAGAGGAGGTTTATGCTGGGCTCAGTTAGAGAGAAAGAAAAGCAAGGATCTGATGACTATGTTGATTTTTAATCTTTGGATCATTCATTGAACATTTTACTCATGGATTTTCACTTTGATTTTATGGATTATTTATGTATGTATAGAAGATCTTTTGATGCACTGCACTTTGGACACTTTTGGTTGGTTTTAATAAAAGCACTTCAAATTTTGCACCAACCTCATGCTGTCTATGTGTGTCGTCATTTGCCCAGCTCATTCTCTGGTACGCTATCACCAGTTTCAGGTACAATTGGTTCCCAGATGTAACCATGGAGCGTGGAGCCAACCTAGGTTATCATCCTCATTTTATATACATGTCACACACAATTTCATAGAAAATGGCATTACCTTTAAGACATGAATATACCACCACATTTCTAGTTTCCTTCTATGTGCACATTTTGTGTTTAAACATAATCACAGGTTTTCTGTACACTATTAGGATCAGAGTTATATAGTTGGGTGGAGTTGTCCAATCCAGCATTGGCTTCTACATCTCTGTGACAACACAATGCAACATGGGGTACTGGGGAAACAAATTCAGCCACACAGCAAATTTCCAAAGTATTTGGCGAACAAAATCACCAGCAAACACATAATATTCACTGCCAATAAAAACTCTTCATCAAATTTTGCCAATCAAAACTATTCCTCTCTAGTGACAAGACAGTGTTATTATTTCTTTCAAGAGAAGTGTGTAGGGAGAGTGGATCTGTTAGGTGACATAGCTGGATAACAAGAGTGCCTTCACCAGAGGGGTGCCGTTTATGAAAGGGGGCTCTATGAACACTGAGGGACACCATTTCCATAACTCAAGTGGTGTGTACTCTGGACACCAAGGGGGACTCCTCCCCGACAGTCCTCAGAGTCTAATAATACTAAATGTGTGCTATGGACACAGTGGAGTGCTGAATACGAAGTCAAGCAGTGTGCGCTCCAGATACCCTCCGTCCTGTCCACACTATAGACACTGAGGGCTGCCATTTTGGTAACTCATAGAGGCCATGCTCCAGCCACCAAAGGGAAACCTCTACCTAAGGCTCCATGAGGGCTTTGAATGGCACTGGACGTGTGTGTTCAGTTTATTCATTGTGTCCAACCTAAACAACATTTTATCCGTGTTTTGTATTAAGGAAATAAATATCTTATGTACATATTTGTTTTAACTGCCCTATAGGTATGTTAATCTCAGACAACACATAAAAATGTGTTGGAGCCCCATGTGTCATTTTCGAGTTCAGTAAATTTTATTACACACTTCAACTACCTCAAATAACAGTTTAATCTTAGTAAAATACCAAAAGCATTTTATTTCTGTTCTGTTTTTGTGACCATGTAATGGTTTCCTACTTCAGGAAATTTTATCTGCCTTTTTTCTAAGCCACTGGTTCAGTGTTTAGCACTACTGCTTCAATGATCCAATGTCCAGGGTTCAAATCCCACGTCAGGTCATTAACTGTAAGAAGTCGGCGTATTCTCCTGGGGTCTGTGTGAGTCCCACATTCCAAAGACATTATGTTGCATCTATTGGAATTCATCAGAAAAAAATGAGTGTAGGTGACCCGTGATGGGTGGTGTTGTTGATTCCCACCTTATGCCAGACTATTATGCAAGTCTGCAGGCCTCAGTGACCCCAAATTGGATTAGTTAGGTCTGAAAATGCAGTGGTGGATGTTTCTACACAGCAGTGTTGGAAACAAAAAAGGCCAAAAAAATTGTGAAAAAGGAGTTTGGGGTGTGCTGATTAGTGGGGAGGTTGTAACGTGAGTTTGTAGCTATGCTCTTGCATGGGCATTTACTGTCTTTATGCATGTAAGGATTAAAAAGATTTCTGAGCTAAGCTCTGCTTTCTACTGGACATCCACAGTCTGTTTTACCCTCTGCAATTAAAACATACAAAGCTTACTTTTCAACTGAAGCTCATTAGTCTTCAGAATGCTATAAAGAATACACGCTCTAGACCGCAAGGACAGTATTTCCAAATAAGGTAAAACCATTTTCTTTGCTAAATCCAGAAGATCAACGGGGATATTGCTGCCAGAGGCTGTTCACTAACTTTAAAAGACATTCCCAATTAATTTCATTTTAGAAAACATTTTTGGCAGGAAGGGGAAACTGGGGGTTACACTCGTGACCTTTAATGCCACAACCATTATAAGCACTGATGGTATCTTTATTGGTTTGGGCAAATGGGGTTAGCTTCAAACTGAGAAGCTTCAAATGGAGTAGGTGTGCAGCAGATGGACACTGGCTGTTTCAAGCACAGGGCACCCAGTTAGCACTCCCTTTGCAAAGGTGTTAAAGGAGCCTTACAGTTTTATAAACTGCATCTCAAGGGCCAAATGAACATAACCCTGTGTGCCTGCCAGTAGAGACTGACAGCAAATTCATAATCTTTTAAAACACCTCCCACCACAAACACACATATTAATGTAAATACACTCCAAAGCTAAGTCCCAAGACAATTTTCCCAGGGAACAGAGCCTACATCCCTCTGCATTAATAAACACCAGAGCAGGCCCAAACCTACAGGGTCTGTGTTTCTTCCAAAGAGAGACTAAGTGAGAGTGAGAGGTCTCCATTTAGAGACATTCTCACGCCCTCAGTCTGCACTCACTCTCGTTTTGCTGCCACAGAGGTGGAAGAGGAATGATAGGCCAATCCACTTCTGACTCCTTTGTTTATTTTGTATTACATATTGCTTCTGCTCTGTAAAAAAGTCACATTTACTTTGTTTTTCTTTCCATAATAAGATACTTTTTTTGAAAACCTACCGGTGTGTTCCTTTTAGACCATACACATGGCAAAGTAGATAGATAGAAAGTATAATAAGAGGTGGGGGTCTGTCATTAATAATGTGCAGTTATGGGGATCATTAGCACTTTATTACAGCACACACCATTGGACAAACAGCTACAGTACCTATTAAAAGTATTCACCCTGCCTAGACATTTTCATATTTTATTGTTATACTACCTTGAATCACAATGGATTTTTGACACTGATAAACAGAAAATGTGAAATCAAATCCCTGCAAAGTGATCTAAATTAATTTACTGTATATATGTAATGCAAGGTTTATACACTCACTCACTCACTCATTAATAAAAACACTATTTCCCATTTATCTAAAAAGCTACATCTAGGGCAATACATATCCACTAAGAAAGAACATTTCGATATATCAATATTTAGGGGTACAGTATTCCAAACCCACAATAGAAAAATGAAATACCCCAAAATCTCAAAAATACCTTGACAGATTTGATTATAATTTGGTGATGTAGAAAAAAGAAAACTAGCCAACACAAGTTTTTTATTTATTGATATTTGTCATTTATAATGCTCTAGTGCAGTGGTGCCCAATGCGTCGATCGCGATCGACAGGTAGATCGCAAGGGTAGTGCAGGTAGATCGCGTTGCATTCCAAAAAAGAAAATTTTAAACTTTAGTCTATATATCCTCCCTATGGCAGTTGCCACTTGATTGACATACAGGGCGGCTAGTCTGAGATCTCCTTTCTTCTAACACACTGGTCATCCTGCACGCACAATCAAACGAACGAGCTACTGCAAAACTCCAGCTTGATCTAGTTAGTCTTCCTTTATATCGACTAAAGAAGGTTTTAAAAAAAAAATTGTTGGGGGAGGGTGTGGGCTGGATGTGGAATTGGAAAAGGATTTTTTTTCTCACAATGTCACAATTGAAGTGCGCTTGTTTGATCTGTCAATCTATCATTGCTGTTCCAAAGAAGGCAAATGTAGAAAGGCACTTTCGAACTGTTCATAAAACTACGAAACTGACTTCCTTCCAGCGATATGAGAAAGAGAAAGGAGAGGGAACTAAAATCGCAGTTAATCAGACAGCCGTCATTTTTCACTCCGCTGAATTCAAAAGCTCCTTGACTGCATTATTCGACTCTACTTATTTATGTGAGTCAGCCTTTTCCCACATGAAGATTATTAAATCCAAATACTGTAGTGACCATAAATGTATTGAATTGTCATTGTGCCATAAAGGTTATTCAGTTATGACTGATACAACAACATATATTTTATGTATAAAGTATACTCAGTATATACATATACATATACATATACATATACATATACATATACATATACATATATATATATATATATATATATATATATATATATATATATAGCATTTTTAATGTAGGTAGATCATTTCGACCTGGTCATTTTAAAAGTAGCTCGCAAGCCGAAAAAGTGTCAGCACCCCTGCTCTAGTGAGTGGGCTGTCTAACATACTTCATCCCCCATTTTGCCACAATACTGACAACAATGGTGGGTGCCAGTTTATGCAAATGAAGGCCATCTGCAGAACCGAAGTTAAAGAAGCAAAGTTCGGTGAAGCTCGAAGAAGGCGCATTTAGTGTAGCGCTTGCCAGTTGCTGTGGTTGTGGGCATTGTCAAGTTTATGCAACAGATCCAATAAGAAAGGTATTTAATGTATAGAGCTATTTAAAATGAACAAGCAGATTTCAAAAATGTATTTCAAACAAACCATATAAGACAGAAACACATTCCTCACATCACTGAATATAGGAAAGTTCAAAGTTTGGTTCTATGGCCCTTGAGGTTGCATGCACTCAACATGAGCACCATGTGTAGCGCAACAAACATCAAAATGGTAGACCATCTCTTGCCACACATGAGTCAACTGGTCCCTAGTTACTAAATTCACAGCTTCCTCAAATCAATGTCACGAATCTTGAAGATTAGCGGACATAGTTGGAACAAACACTCTTTCTTTAATGTACCCTCCATAGATAAAAATCACAAGGGGTAAGGTCTGGAGACCTGGGAGGCTATAAACGATGAGCAAGATTTTGTTGTCCACCACTTCCAATCCATCATCTTGGAATGGTGTCGTTCAGGTAACTCCAGACCTCCAAGTGGAAATGCTACTATACTATAAACAAGAAATAGAGCTCGGTGGCATTCACTGGTACTTTTAAGCAGGCTTTTAAACTTTAAACTTTCTTCTATCCACTGATGTGCGAAATGTGTTTCTGTCTTATATAGTTTTTTTAAAATAAGTTTTTGAAATCTACTCTTTCATTTTGAATAGCCTCATATATTACCTTCCCACTCCTCCTTCATCTTACCTGCAATCTTGTGCAAATACTGATGTAGGGACTACAATTCACATCAGTCACTACGTTGCTCCAGATGATTTCATCAGCACTTACAGTACAATGTTTAAATGAGAACATTGATAAAAGTGGCATGTCTTCACAATTAGACCCTGCTGTGTTCTTTTTTTCTCAACCACTTTGGGATAACAATTACATTGTCTCATTGGATTACAGCATTTATCTTTAGAGCAGTGTTTCTCAACCTTTTTGGCCTTGGGATCCAGTTTTACCTTTTTACGTTCCCTTGTGACCCACAAAGAGCATTTGAAAAGTGGGGTGGTTTTCCTCCTTTGTGAATTGAGTGTGAATAAAAAAGAGCAGGGGGAAGACGCCCTCATAATAAGAAACAACCATAGTTAGAAGAGGGGGAAAATATCGCACAGCATTGCTTCAGTGGATTTTTTGTGTCAAATGTGACAATAAGTCTGATATAAACTGATTACAATACTTTTTTTGTTAGTGAGTAAAAAGCCTTGCATCTTTGTAAAACCCAACACTGCTGTCTCCCTACATATCAACCAATGATTAAGTGATTTTGGATGTAAAAAAAAAAAAAACAAAGAGGGAAAAAATGCTAAAAAGTAACCAATGGAGCCTAACCACAATTAAATAGAATGAAGTACCATTTTTCAGATTTTTGTTTTAAATGTGATAAGACAAGAACAGGACAGCATTTTTTGAGTGAATAAAAATAATTAGTACTTTAGTACTATTTGTTCAGACCTACTGTATACTGAGGCAATACTAATTTACAGTCTTGATGCTTATGGAAAGTCTTCAGCAGTTTTTAGCTTTGAATGAAACAATTTTAAATCATCTTATATCATCTAATATGGAATTCTGCTGTAGTCTCTTTCACTATACAAACACCACCAAGGAGTGTATGTTGTATGGTCAACAGTAAGCTGTTCAAGTGAACTAATAATATTAGCCCCTGGAAAAATAAAAACAAATTCTCTATACAAAAATATACTTAGTCAGTTATATAGTACTTCTGATACATCCAATTAACCAATAGTACAATAACTGAGGAGGCCCATCGACTCTATCACGTGAGTGAAGCCGGGTAACACAGCTAGTTGCTTATGTAAAACACAGAATAACTGATTATATACTGTAAGTATTTACCCCTTTTATGTCAGCATTTTGTAGAGGTACTTTTGGCAGCCATGACAGCCTTGAGTTTGTGTGGACAGATCTCACTTTATCTGCTTTACACATCTGGACACTGCTATTTTTCTACCCATTCTTCTTTGCAAAACTGCTCAAGTTCAGTCAGGTTGCAGGGGAACCAGGAGTGAAAAGCCTTTTTAAAGTCCAGCCGCAAGTTCTCAGTTGGATTGACATCTGGATGCTGACTGGGCCACTCCAGGACATTAACGTTGTTGTTTTTAAACCATTGCTATTCAGCTTTTGCTTTATGCTTGGGGTTGTTTTTCTTGATGGAAAACAAATCTTCAAAGATCAAAGGTGCAGGTTCGCACCCTCCCAAGCCTTCCATGACCTGCTGCAGAGAAGCACTTCCACAGCATATTATTGCTACCACCATGCTTTACAACAGGGATGGTGTGTTTTTAATAATGTACAGTGCCTAGTTTAAACCAAACTTTACGTTTAGTCTAACAGCAAAAAAGCTCAATGTTGGTTTGATTAGGGAATAGAACCTTTTTCTGCTAACTACTGAGGCTTCCATGTTTCTTCTGGCAAACTCTAGTTGAGATGCTGTGTGTGTGAGTGTGTGTGTGTGTGGGTATGTGTTTGTGTGTGTGTGTTTTAAAAGCTTCTTTCTCTTTGCCATTCAGAAATAAAGCTGTGACTGGTAAAATAGTTCTTGTATGTAGTTTCTCCAATCTCAGCCACTGTAAATTATAAAATTTCTTATCATCAGAGTTATCATAGGTCTCTTGGTTGTTTTCCTCATGAGTCTTCTACTTGCAGGATAATGCCAGTTATGGCAGATAGCCTGATCTAGGCTGATTTACAGCTGTGTCACTCTTTCCATTTCAAAATTATTAATTTAATTGGACTCCTATGGATATTCAGTAAATTGGATATTTTCCTGTATCCGTCTCCTGACTTGTGGTTTTCAATTGCCTTTTTTACAGAGTTACATTGGAGTGTTCATTTACCTTTAATGTGTAAGTTACGCCAAGATACTGACTCACTACAACTTGGACCTTTCACATACGGTGTACTTATACTAAATAAAATGTATTGCATTTGTCATTTCAATAGATGCTGCATCACAAACATTTGTAGTAATGCATTTTATTACTACAATTGAAACTTCTTGACTACGGAGAGCGGATCTCCATTTAACTAATTCTGTGACCAAAACCAGTAGTCTACACCACTGAGAATTTAGATCTGCCATATTAAAGGAAGTGAATTCTTATGAAATTATTTTGTGATATATATATTTATAAATGATTTAGGCCACTTTGCAGAGATCTGATTTCACTTTGACACTGTAGCAGGACAAAAGACATCCCGGCCAAATTGGAGGATAGTTCATTACCCGGATGGGAGGCCAGTGCAATGAAGCAAGGGGATTGAGGGGCAGGGCAAGGAAATAAATTTGCACCCATCTGGTATTATTTCATGGATGGACAGAGAAAAACCAAGGATCGGGAGTGGTTTCATCCATCATACGCTAACTGGCATAAGGTAACCTAATCGGGACACCCACAAAGGTGTGTTGGACTTAGAGTCTGGAAGTGCAGTCCTGTAGGGGTCTCTGGGAACTCCCCTCCTTTTTCCATGGCCCAGAAGACCTTCCGCAAGGACACAGTGTGACACTGGAACTATTCCCAGGTATGACTTAAAAGGAGTCTGCTGCGTCACTTCGTTTGAGTCAGAGTCGGGAGGCAGCGGGCAACACTTAGTGGAAGACAGAAGGAGGAAGATTTGTTGGCTTATTATTTATTCATTGAATTTATTATGGCTAATTACTGGAAAGAACATTGTGAAAAGTACTGTGAGAGAATAAAAAAAACTTTTATTTTATTCCAATAAAGTGTGCTGTATTACTGTGTCTTGGGTATGGGGCTCACTGGTGCCCCCTTGTGGTTACAACATTAAAGAGTTGATTGATATCAAAAAACCCAAATTAAATGCACTTTGATTCAGTGCTGTCCACGTTAATGAAAGGACAAGAGTCTGTGGATCTTTGTATCTGTGAATCCGTCTGGTTGATATCTCTCTGTTATTCCAACAGATGGTGCATCACAAACATTTGTAGTAATAAAATTCATAACATTTGTCATTCTATCAGATGACATATCACAAACATGAACACTGCTTTAACAAATCCCATAACAGACGGTGTATCAAAAATGTTTAGTAATAATGCATTTTATTACTACAAAGTTTGTGATGTGTCAACTGTTGAAATGGCAAATGCAACACGTTTTATTATTAAATGCATTACAATAGACATTCCAATAGATGGTGTACTGCAAATATTTAAACTGAGATCTACATTGATCAGTTAGATTTCGTTGTTGACGGGTAGCATAACTACTACAAGAATAAAATGTGAATAATTCCAAGAGGCACTTTTATTGGCACTGCAACACATAAGACAAAAGGTGCTAAGGCTACAACATTCTGACCCAACCAATCCCCATCTTAAATTATCTTTTGAAAAATTTTTAAGGAGTCCCCTCCCCTCTCAACTAATGAATGCATACAGACACACTTTATGTGTAATCAGCAGTTCTAATGTAGGACAACCTTATAATCTTATTACAATGTCTATCCAACCCGCTATATCCTAACACAGGGTCATGGGGGTCCACTGGGGCCAATTCCAGCCAACACAGGGCGCAAGGCAGGAACAAATCCCGAGCAGGAATGCACCTAACCTGCATGTCTTTGGACTGTGGGAGGAAACCCACGCAGACACGGGGAGAACATGCAAACTGCATGCAGGGAGGACCCGAGAAGCAAACTCAGGTCTCCTTACTGCGAGGCAGCAGCGCTACCACTGTTCCACTGTGCCGCCCTTGCAATGTCTACAACACTAAAAATAATAAAGTTAATTCCATATGGAAAAATTTTACTGGAATCACTTAAACAGTGGTCTAGCTTGTGAGCCTTTATTAACCATGTGCCTGAAATCGAGTGACCAGAGAAGCTAAGCAGTGGTACGTGGTGAATGTAAAAAGTAGAAGAGATAACAAAAATGGAAGGGTGTAAAAGAGAGCGATCTGAGAAAGCAAAGGATGAGCTTAAAGGTTCAAGGCTGGGCATCAGGAATAAAGCTGTTTAAGGTTTGCTGTATCTTTGGATGTTTATGCCTCATTTTGTTGTGTGTTTGGAATAATTTTTTATTTATTTTTGCATCCAAATTTATTGTGCCATTAATTGTTTCTTTGAACTAGTTTCTGTGGATACTTTACCCTAAATGAGACCACCAGTTTTGGTATAAATTAGTCACATTGTAGTTAACAGGTTACTTACAAGCAAGGGGTTGCTGTTAGGAAACATCTGAACTCTTCACTTTCTTTGAAATAAAAAAAAAAATTCAAATTTTTCATTCAAATTTGTGGGTTTGAACTTTTGTCTGTCCAGTTTATGAAACAATTGCATTCATCTTTGCCATTTAATCTTTGAAATTTCACGTTAGTGCTTCCAAACATCATTAGGTTCACTATCAGCTAATCCTGGATATTTTCACTAATTAACATAGTTGCTGGTCACACTGGGGGAATGTGTGACCAAATGTCTGCTTTTTTTTCCTTAGTTTCTTCATTTCTTTTATAACTCCTAAATGATGAAATTAAAAGAAATACAAGAACATTCAAAACAAGAAATATTCAAAGGCAATATTGAAACCTTTCTAGAATCCATTAATAAGAGCTGATAGGCTACATAACCCACTTAATCCAGTTTAGTGTCAGCGTTGAAAGTGGCTGTCCTGGCAGAAGAAGGTGGAAGGCAGGCATCAACCCGAAACAGGGCAACAGTTCATCAATGGGGTCATTCACACAGGGCTAATTTGGAATTGGCAATTAACTTGACATGCACAGTATTAGGGATGTAGGAGAACAACTGATGGACCCAGAGACAAACCTACAGAAACACACACAACCAGGTTTGAGGTCTTAACCTAGCACGCTAGATCCATAAGACGGCAGTGCTAACCACATCACTACTCTGATAGAACACATAGAATATAAAAATGAAATATGTAAAAATTTAAAAAACCAAATAGCAGACCATAAAACAAAAGACATAAAAAATGAGATGTGATTGTTGTGATCAAAGGAACCTCACAGGGAGAGTTGCTAGTAAAATCTACAAAGGTGAATTTGCATTGGGAATACTGTAGTGCAACTGTAGCTTTGGGGGCTTTGCGATATAGAGAAAGATATCTTCAAAAGATTTCACATACCTAAGAAGGAATATAAATAAGAAGGAACACATATAATGAGAAGGTGCACTTTACTGTGTAATAGTGCAGTGATTAGTCCTCTTTGAACCCTGGTCTGGTCATTGGAGTCTGCATGTTTTTATTGTATTCTAGTTTCCTCCCACATTCCCAAGACATAATTAGAAAAAACAATCCTCTGGCTTTTAAGCCTTCATCAAGTGCGTGCTGAAAGGGAGTAACAAGAGAATATACACCATGGAGTGTAGGGAGTTAAAAATCAAGAAGAGATAACAAAGATAGAAGAGCGTGAAGTAGAACCATCTGAGAAGGCAGAGTATGAGGTTAAAGGTTAGTCAGCCATTCAGTGCCAGGTTTCAAGATCTACCTCTGTTTAACTTTATTTTCATATTCATAAACCTATGTAGAAACGTGTAATTGGTGACTACAAATAGCTCAGTATAAGTCATTGAGAGTTGTACATGAAAATGCCAAAAGTCAAAGAAACAATTAAGTGTAACAATGAATTTAATCCAAAACAGAATTAAAGTGAAGGTGAGGAAATGTTAACAGTCTTATATCTTAAAAATTTCCAAGATTTTGATTTTTCTTAAGTAAATAATATGTTCTGGTATTTTTACTTTAAACCAGTTGAGCAGTCAAATTAAATAAATAGAACAATTACAGCAAAGAGTGGCTTCTCATTTTAAAAATATTTAACATGGAAACCAGTAGCCACAAGCTTTGCCAGGACCAATGAGAGGATAAATCACATATTTTAGTGTTGTCAGGCTGGTCAGCCCAGGAGGATCAAACAAGTCGAAATGGCAGCAGTTAGCCACATTTGTGTTTTTCTCTGCTTTATTACTATTTTGTAGCTTTCCGACCCGATGGTGAATCCGTTTTTGGATTCTGTGTAATAGAACTTTAGAAAAACATGTTCATATTCAAATCGGTTGATGTTGGTGAAATAAATATGAAGCTATGATCTCAGAGTTCGGTCTGATGCAGAAGCAGAAGCTTTGTTGATTAATTTAGACCTCACATTTCCCACTGTGCTGTAACTCTGCTTTAGGGATGCACCACCATTGCCTCTTCATATCACTTGGATCTTGGATTCAGTTTCCTGCTGAAGTTATCTACATAAGGAAAAGTTTCTGTGTTTTTGCAAGTGTTTGATTTCTGTACTTTCTTTTAAATCTGAAATTCTAAAGACAAGGTGTCAGTTGTACTGGAGAAGCTAAACAGGCATTGCTTGAGTCTATATAAGTGTATGCTCTGCAATGGGGTAGGATTGAGATCAGTTCTAGGTTTCCATTACATTGTTTTCTAAAGCAGTTTAGAAAATTCATGGATAGATGGATAATGGACAATACCAATGAAATGAACTCCATTCAAATTGTGAAATATATTACTGCTGCTGCAGGAAGATTATTCTGCAAGGAGCTCATGAACAAGCCTCCATGACATCAAACTGCTCATTTTAAAGAGGAAGGCTGGCATTAAGTGATGGTAGCCATGGATTCCTTAAGCACATGAAGATCCCCCTCTGAACAAGATAACAGCACTATGTTTTTGATTTCTCATTTGCCTTCAATACCATCCAACCATCCCTGTTACGAGGCAAGGGAGATATGCAGGTAGATAAGCATGTAGTGTCCTGGATAATGGACAATATGTCAGGCTCAGAGAGACTCAAGGACTGCCTCTCTGATGTGGATGTGAGTAACACTGGAGCTGTCTCCTTTTCTCTTTACTCTGTGCACCTCAGACTATAAATATAACACAAGTTCATCTCACTTGCAGAAATTCTCAGAGGATTCTGCACTTATGCTGTGTATTGACAAGGGAGATGAGACAGAGTATAGGAGTCAGATGGGGAACTTTGTTTCTTGGTGCAAAGAGAATTGTTAGCACCTTACAATTAGCAAAACTAAGGATCTGATTATTGACTTTCACCACAGCAAAGAGCCACTATATCTCGTCACTCTTGCGGGGTGTGGGCCACTCCTACAAGTATTTGGGGTCCACATCAGTAACAATCTGCACTGGTCTAGTAACACTAATACACTATATAAAAAGGCCAGAGCATGATCTTTTTTCTTGGGAGACTGCATTCCTTCATGTGCATAGTGACATCTTTTACATGTTCTGCAAGTCTATGATAGCCATCCCAATTTTCCATGTTGTGGTATGTTAGGCTGGTAAAATCACTTCAAGAAAGACCACCAAAGAAACAAGATAGTTAAGAAGGAAGAGTCCACCACTAGAAATACTCTCGACCAATTCAAGGTAACATACCTAACCACTACTTTCTCTACTGTTCTTTTTCTGGTTTTCTGTGGTGGCAATCTACGCCACCACCATCCAATCAAAGCACCGTGCTGTCCCTGCATTGATGGATTGAAGGCCAGAGGTCTATATGACCATTATGATCAAGTTCTTCCATGTGAAGCCTGAAAATCATGAGGACTGATTGAGATCATTTATATTAGGTAGAATGCCTAGAAGGGGCTGGGCGGTCTCGTGTCCTGGAACCCCGGCAGATTTTGGTTTTTTTTTCTCTAGCCATCAGAAGTTTGTTTCGTTTTTTCTGTTCTCCCTGGCCATCGAACCTTACTTTTATTCTATATTAAATAATATTGCTTAATTTTGTTTCTTTTTTTGTCTTCCCTCATCCTGTAAAGCACTTTGAGCTACATCTTTTGTAAATGTTGTTGTTGTTGTTGTTGTAGGAAAGAATGAAAAGAAAACTGAGTGCCATTATGAACAACTCTGCACCTCCTCTCTCTTACACACTGACACTAAGGAGTTTCAGCCAACAAATTATTCAGCAGTAGAGTGTCAGGTAATGCTACTTGGATACTTTATACCAATGGCAATATGCCTTTACAGTATAATGTCTTAATGTAACTGTCCCTGCTCTTTTCATCTTTTTTCTTATTTTTTAATTCTTTGTATGTATCTGAGGAGGGTTATTATAATATTTATTGAGCTTCTTTAAAAAGCTAAATTTCTCTCTTGGAACAAATAAAGTACTATCTCTCTATCTAAATCCTTCTATTGTTTTATCAAGATGGAAGCACCACGTCATTCACCAGATGTGGCAAGTACACATCACAGTGCACAAATACTTCTCTTTAAACAAGGCCCTTCAGCCTAAGGTAGAGCATGATTTTATCCTTAGGGAGAGTTGGCTTGGTTTTTGATATTTATTGGCCAATGCCTAACTAAATAAAATCAAGAAAATCTCCAAGCATTTTCACAGCACCAGAATTTTAGTTAAAACTCATTTGTCTGTAGTGTTAGTACATGATTTTAAACAGGGTACAGAGCAGTCACACACATCATTTCTGGACAAGAGTCTGCATAACACTGTTGGAAAGCAGGAAGCATTAAGAAGTCTGTTTTAAAAAGGTGCCTGACCCCCTATTAACAGAAAAGCGGCCAACAAGTGGCAGCCCCGTGACCCAAACTGGAGAAGGTGGGAACTCATTTCCTATTTAGGGGTGAGGGGGTGGTGCACATTGTCAATGATTAAATGATTGCTAAAGGTCAGGATAGGAAGAGCCCGAGGGATTGAAATGTTGTACTAATTTTGTAAAGTGGTTGGTTCCTAAGAAAAAATGGTTGAATTACAATATACTTTTGAAGCTGCTCATGCCGAAGATCTGGCAGAATGTACTGAGATTTAAAACCAGCCAAAACAAAATTAAAGCAAGATTAATTCTGAAAATTAGCATAGGAACCACAATCTTCATTTTTTCCACAACTAAGTTTTTTATCCTAACATTGCTTTTCACATTTAAAAATGACATGAGCCTGTTACAGCATCCTCTACATCCCAAAAATCTAAAGCAACCTCATTTAACGATTTTCCATATGTATTTACCTACCATGTCTCCTACAGCTCTGATGCAAAACCCACCACAGTGGAAATTCATAATTGTAAACATTGCAATTCAGGTTTCAGACAGCGGTGAGTCTGCTTTGAGTAATTTCTTTGACATTCTATTAAGCCTGGTGTGCTATCAGAGTAAGCGTTTTAACTCGTTTCTGAACATGTCATTGTTGTAAACATTATTTTTCCTGTGTTTGAGACTTTGTCAGTCAATATTTTCTGACAATTTTATCATTTTTAAACTGCATTTTGCCTATTGGATAAAGATTGGAATGGAGACACACTTATCTGTCTGTCTTATTCTCACCTGGACAAAGCTGGCAGCACTGTGCGGATTATGAAATTTTGGTTTCTCCAGTGCTTTCAGTACCATCCAGCCATCCCTGTTAAGGAGTAGATATTCATGTGCATAAGCCTATGGTGTCAAGGATAATGGACTATCTGTAGGGTACAGTGTGTAAGACTCAAGGATTGTGTTTCTGATATGGATATGAGCAACACTGGAGAATCCACAAGGAACACTCCTGTCTCTTTTTCTCTTCAATCTGTACACCTCTGACTACAAATGTAATACCAGGTCATGTCACTTGCAGAAAGTCTATGAGGTGTTTTGGAGAAGACAGAGTATATGAGTCAGGTGGAGAACTTTGTTTCTTGGTGCAGATAAAATTTGTCTGCAACTTAACATCAGCAAAACCAAGAAATTGGTTATTGACTTTTGCCGCACCAAAGAGCCTCTATGTCTGGTCATTATTCAAGAAGTGAATGTAGAGGTAGTGCTCTCCTACAAGTACTTGGGGGTCGACATTAATGACAGGTTGGACTGGCCTGAGCAGGTTCTTTTTTCTTAGGAAACGGTGGTTCTTTTATGTAGATAGTGACATCATTCCGGCCAGTGCCTTTTTCTACCCTGCAGTGAGCTGGGCTGGTAACATCACTTCAAGACAGACCCACAGAATAAGCAAGCTAATTAGAGGGATAGGCTCCGTTATGGGGCACACTCTGGACACCATGAAGGTCATAGCATAAGAGAGAATTAAAACAAAACTAAGTGCCATTATGAGCAATGATGTGCATCCTCTCTTTGACACACTAACACTGAGGACTTTCAGCTAATGAATTTTTCAGCAGAAGTGTGTCGAGCAACACAAATGGGGCTCCTTTATACCAAAAGTAATGCATCTGCATATACCTCACAGTGACTGTGGCAGGCAAGTGAGAAGTTTTCTATTTATCTATTGTCACAGATGGCCGGGATGCCCCTTCACTGTATAGACCGGGGGAGCAAGCCTGGTAAGGACAGTACCTCCGCCGGAATGCTAGATGGCAGCCCCCCTGGGTTGCAGCAGTGCCTAGAACTCCTGCAGGGCATCATGGGAGTTGGAGTTTGGTGCAGCCCTCTTGGGATCCGTGGGCATTGTGAGGGAGTGCTGTAGCTGCTGTTGAGCCCTACAGAGAAGCTCTTCTGCCACGCCCAGAAGTGCTGCCGTAAATAGGTCATCAAGCACCTGGAGCACTTCTGGGTGCATTATAAAAGGAGCCAGCAGCCACTACTCCAAGAGCCAAAGTCGGGAGGAGGGAGATGAAGCTTGCCGAGGAGGAGTGGTGGAGAAAGAAAAGAATTATTACTGTGTGGTATGGTGTTCGGGACTGTGTTGTGTACTCATGGGAATAGGTAAGATGTTCTCCAAACGGGCAGAAAAAAGGAAATAAAAGCCCTGTGTACTTTGAACTTGTGTCCTGCGTTTGTCTGTATCAGGGCTGGCCTTTACACTATCTATCTATCTATCTATCTATCTATCTATCTATCTATCTATCTATCTATCTATCTATCTATCTATCTATCTATCTATCTATCTATCTATCTATCTATCTATCTATCTACAGTATCTATCTATCTATCTATCTATCTATCTATCTATCTATCTATCTATCTATCTATCTATCTATCTATCTATCTATCTGTGTTTAAGTAAAGCCAGTTTAGAACAAACTGAAACTCAGCCAATTGCTTAATCAAATGATAATGAAACTGATGCATGTGGCATTGTACAACCAAACCATCATGATTTGTCTGATGAATTCGGTCATCTGAAGATTCACCATCGTATAAGTAAGTAACGCTACGGAGGCTACAGACTTCCCTCACTCACATACATCTATAACACAGATAAAAAATGAAATTTTATGGACAGGTCTCTCCTGACATGATACTCTTGTACTTTCAGTTTTACTTCATGATTCATCTTCAGCTACCATATTTTACATCATGAATCCCCTCGAAGATCTTTCATATTAATTTCCCTTCAATTCCAGAGAGTCTTATTCAGAAGTTGAAACTGGAAAAATCTCTTGGAACTTTTACTTTTATATTTCTCTTTTGCTGAGTTTAAAGCATCATTACTACTCAACACACCTTTTAATTGGTAGAACTTCCCTACTATCTTATATGTACATTTTTACATTTTTAATAATGACATCAACATTTGGCAGACATCAACATTTGTAGACTATCAGGAGTATGACCATCTTCCAGCAGCCTGTGTACTGAATAGAGCTCATCTCAACAACTTTACTGAGTATACGGCATGGCTGTGACCTAGCCTCCTAGAAGTGCCTTCATTTTATTTAGATGCTGAAGTTATGCAACAAAACACAAAAAAACAAAAACTTAGTTATGCAAAGTTCACTGTCAGAAACAAACTCAAATAAAATTGAATGGATAAACTCAAAGAATGGAAGATTTGGTTTATAACAGATGTGTGTGTGAGTTGTGTGTGTGATGGTTATTGCCTTGCATTGACTACAGAAATCTACCTCCTCTGTGGCTCTTTTGTTATCAACAGAAAAAAGACCTTTCTTAATGGGGACTCTTTCTGCTTCCTTTTAACTGGGTGCGACGGCACACCATTTAACTTGAATGCACATTACAGAGTTCATATTTTAGCAGACATAGATGACAGTTCTTTCAGCTTCACATCTACTCTGAATGTTTCGCTGGAATTGTGAGTGACGGAGAACATCTATAGCCAGCAGCAATACATTGTTCATTTTTAACACTAGTTCAGTCATAGCTTCAAATGCCAAAGTATGACATGGTTTTACAGAATGCTTTTTTCCTTAAAGATAAATAAATATATGTAGGTGGCACATCCATGGTATACAGAGGCTTTGAAACAAGCTGTCAATTGACATTAACTCAATAAGAGTTTAGGACTGTGGAATGAATAAGAATGTCCAAGCTAGGCTTGTCTGTTTTCATCAAAACCCAACATCAGTTAATGATCTGGTCGCCTATCCATTGTATTTACAAGACTTCACCAAGAGTGTTTTGAAAAAATGTCATGGAGGCAGGAGAGCAGCCCATGTTGATTCCAGTTTGTCCAAAGGCTGTCAGAAGGCTAATGGATCTCTACTAACAAAGCTACATTGAACATATTGTAGGTAGGCATTTTCAGATACATAGTGACCTTGAACCACTGCTCAATTGTTTTTTAGCATTTCAATTAATTTCCTTACCATGGCAATCTATGACAGTCTGTTTTGATCTCTTCATCACAAATGAATATAGCAGTGGAGGCAAAAGAGATGAATGTTCTACATTAAACATCCACATCCTTGAAGAAAAGTTGTGAATTGTTGGCCCACATTTTAATATATTGCTGCTAAAGCACTTATAACTAAACACTTTATACCAATAAAATAAACAAACACTAATTAAAAGATGTTAAGTCTCTTCTGGGTTACGATGACAAAGAATAACTTGTTTAACTTGGCAGCAAACAATATAAAAATGGCAGAAGAATGTTAAGTCCTCAGGCAAATAAATATGTTTAATAGCTCTGATATACTGTGTGCCAAATGCCTTTCCCAAAATTCAGTGGGAGAAGTGCCAGAACCAGTCGCGATTGGTCCACAAGTGCATCACAGAGCGCAATCTCACGTACTCACACTGGCCTGATTAAAGAATGCCAGTAAACGTGGTAGCATGTTTTTGTAAAGATTTCAGACAGAAAACACCATGGTCAGAAGATGAAGCACAGTCAATGTGCTAGGAGGAAAACTTCTACCTAAACTTTAGCTTTTTTGAATGTCCTTCCTTTTTTATCTTGTTTGCTTAACGTTACTGAAGTCATTAAATCTAGAAACAATGCATTTGTTTGCATTTTGTATCATATTACAGATTTTATTTAGGCAGACTGTGTCAGAGCTGGGTCAGGTCACAATTGGTTAGTTATTAGGTATGTGGTTTGTGGGTCAGGTTGGTTTTATTATTTTTACTGGGTCAGGTGCAGATGTATAAAATGAAACGTGCACAGCACACCTGAGCATCAGCCATCTGCACTAAAATGCCCATCAAGCCATTCTGACAAAACTACATGCTCTATCACTCCCTAGGAGACCTAGTACCTCCTTCCATGGCCTGATAATTGTTCACAAATTTAAATTATTAAAGAAAAACACTTGATTTACCCTTTGAGACTTGACTAAATGTGGTGGGCAGTTATTGATCAAGTATGAACATAAAAAATGCAACAGAAGAAGAGATACAGAATGTTCTTATTTGTATATGCTGAATGACCCCCTGTCGAATTTGTATGGAACCTTCTAGTTTGTTTTTGTTCAGATGTAATTGGGCATCCTTGAAGAGAAATGACCAGCACTGTGACTCCTAGCTTCAGAGAACTGGGTAGAAATCCTATGGAGTTTATACATTCTCACCTGTGTGTTTGTTGGAAGGGGCTCATTAGTGAGATTTGCATTTTGCAATTTTTAATTTGCCTGCCAAATTAATTTTAGTGTCAGTTTTGTGAAACTGTGAATGAATTGAAACTTACTTGTTTCACTCATCACGTTTTGTTAAGAGTCACACTTGAACCTACAGTTTTATGTTTTCAGAGTGAACACATTAGTGATCTGCTGTCTAAACCAGTTGATTCACATAAGGTAACTCATAGACATATAAATGCACAATGGCATCTTTTCCATCTTTTTGTAGATGGAAGTTTGTGTCCTGACTCATTTATGTACTTAATATTCCATCCTTGCACTATACTATTTATTTGGCTTTCCTAATATATTCCTATCTAAGTACACTTCATATAAAGTCATGACCATGCAGTGTAGGATTTGGACTTTACCAAGAATGGGTCTTGTCTCCTCTCCTTTCTTTTCCTGTCTTCTTCTCTTCATGGTTTTCACACACATGATATCAAGGCACAACTGAAGTGTACTCTGGAACAGTTTGAAACAGTGTGATGTTGTTGGGATGTGAATTAGCACCTCCAAATCCAAGGTCACAAATGGGTGTAAAACTGATTGTGAGACTGACCAATGAATTGGTGTGGTGGTGGTTTCACAAATGTTCTATTTGATTGTGGTAATGAATCATGAAACTATCATTGTGAAGGATTGCTCCCACCCTTCACACAGTCTCTTTGTCACTATTCCATCTGGCAGAAGGTACTGTAGCATCCAACACAGTTCTGCCAGGTTTGACAGCAGCTCCTACCCCTTGGCTATCCTAACTGTGAACTCTGTGCTTCTCTCCTGATTTCAGATCTACCTCTAGTAGCTTATTTATGTGCAGTACATTTGTTGCAAATGTTACTACTGTTGTTTTTTTATATTAGTAGTAGTTATTGTTATTTTTTATTTATTAATATCTATTTCAAACTATTCATATCTATTCACTTAGCTATTATTTATATTTATTTAATTATCTAGTTATAGTGTAGTATAGTTCATTACCTGTCTTGCCCTGTGTTTATGTATATGTTACACCATGGTCCTGCAAAATGTTATTTTGTGCTACTGTATGCTGCAATACCGTGTATGGATGTTACAACAATAAATCGTCTTAATTTGACTAGATTGTCATTATCCAAATAGTGACTGAACAAACAAGAACATGACAGTAGGTGACCATAGTGAGGTTCCTGGGCAAGGCTCCCATGACAGGATGCCATGGATTTCTTTTAAATAAATGTTCTAAAGTCACACTGCAAAGCATTCAGTGTATATACTTTAATGGCAAAAGAGAGGAGTCAAATATAGGGTTTAAGTGCCACGACAGTAAACTCCATTTAAAGATGGTTGTTAGAAAATGGTTGGAAAGAAAATATGCACACAGGTACAAAAATATGGCTGGTCCAAAAGAAAGAAGTGATTCTCTCAGCCACAGATATGGAATGAATACCTATTTCTGACGGCATCCAGGTCCTTAACATTATTATTAGCTTCAGCTAAGGATGCAGAACTGAGGTCACTCGTCATACAGCTGGCATCTCTCTGACCTGTAGGCAAAAAAACAGATTAGATTAGATTGTGTTGGCAGCAGAATCCCCTCTCGACTCAGGGTGGTATTGCTTAACTTTTCAGAGCACTGAAGCACACATGCTTAAAGATATATATTTATTTTCATTCTGTTGGAGAGCAGGAAGCGAATTCTCTGTTCTACTTAAGCCACCCTGACTGGACAAAGAGATGCTTAAGCTTATGTTGACATACAAAAGAAAACAAAGGTAAAAAGTAGTAAATCTTCCTACAGACTGTAAAAGGAAAGTTAGAAACTTAAAGTTCACAACTCCTCACACGATTGAAGCTACGCCTTATTTTAGGTGAGGCTAAAGTAATGAGAAGTCAAACAAAATGGCTAATGTCCTATAACAGAAATATATATATTGTAACAAGAGGGGACCAGAGACGTAGAAAGGTTTGGGGCAGCCACCCGTTTAATTCGGTTTCCCGGCTGCAAAAGTCTTTGAGGCATAATTAACAGTTGTTACACAACAGAGTCCAAAACAGAACTGCCTGCCTAAGCAAGGCAGTGAGCTTTATAGCACAGAGGGCGGAAATGATGTCGTCCTCTGGGCCGGAACTGGAAGTGACATCATCCTTGGGGCGGAACCGAAGTGACCTCATTCTTGGGGCGGAACCGGAAGTGATGTGTCCTTCCTGGAAATGGCGGCTCCTGGTGGGATTTCCCGGGTAAGACCTGCAGAGAACTCAGAAAGAGCGTCAGTGTACCCCGCCCCCCCCTGGGCAGATGTATAAACAGTATTTCCTAAGCCCTTCAGCTGCTTCCCATGCACACGTGTGTGACAAGACTCCCCCCTCAGCCCAGACCCGTGGGTGGGCGACCTGCACCGAGAGGTCGTGGGCCGGGAGAGGGCATCGGCGTTGGCCTGAAGAGACCCCTGTCGATGAGCGAGCGTATACTTGTACTGCTGCAGGTCAAGAAACCACCTCGTGACCCGTGGATTCGCCTCCTGGTGAAGGGCCATCCACTTCAGAGGTGCATGATCCGTCACCAGAGTGAACACGCGACCCAAGAGGTAGTACCGCAGCTGAGTTACCGCCCATTTGATCGCCAGAGCCTCTTTCTCCACCGCCGCGTACCTGGTCTCCCTGTCCAACAGTTTCCGGCTCAGGTACATAACGGGGTGTTCAACACCGTCGACGCTTTGGCTCAACACGGCACCTAAGCCTGTGTCCGAAGCGTCCGTCTGGAGGATAAAAGGAGAGAGAAGTTAGGGGAGATCAAGATAGGTGCTGAAGTCAGAGCCCTTTTAAGTCACTGAATGCAGCCCCGCTTTATCAGACCATACCACCGTATTAGGAGCTCTTTTCTTTGTCAAATCGGTCAAGGCGCTCTCGGAGAAGCGAGGCACAAACCGGCGGTAGTACCCGCCAAACCGAGAAAGGATTGGACTTGCCGCTTGGTTTTGGACGGGCCAGGCCATTATGGCTTGCAACTTGGAACACTGTGGCCTCACAGTACCCGCCCACTAGGTAGCCCAAATATTTGGCTTCCCTCAATCCAAAGAAACATTTCTTGGGGTTGATTGAGCCCGCCTCTCCCAGCGTCCGTAATACTGCTGTGACCTGCTGTATGTGTTCCTTCCAGGTGCTGGAATAAATGACGCGTCATCCAGATAGGCAGCACAGAGCGAGTTATGGGGCGGAGCACTTTGTCCACCAGGCGCTGAAAAGTCGCAGGCCCGTGTAACCCGAATGGAAGGACACGATACTGCCAGTGTCCGCTAGGAGTGCTAAGCGCGTTTTTCCTTCGGACTCCGTTAAAGGAACCTGCCAGTACCCCTTTGTCATGTCAAGTGTAGTCAAGAATTTGGCTGGTCCCAGTCTCGAGGAGGTCATCCACGCGAGGCATGGGATAAGCATCAATTTGGAAACTTGGTTAAGCCGGCGGAAGTCATTGCAAAACCTCCAACTGCCGTCAGGCTTAGCAATCAAGGCGATGGGACTGGACCAGGGACTACTACTTTCCTCGATTACTCCTAGTGCCAGCATTCGCGATTTCCAGTTCCACTTCTACTTTCTTTGCCTCCGGAGTCTGTAGGGTCGCTCACGGACGATCACCCCGGTCAGTCAATATGTCATGCGCAATCAGAGAGGTCCGACCGGGTTTTCACTTACCACCTCTGGGACAGAGCGGATAGCTGCTTGAGCTCTTGTTTCTGCCTGGGGATAGCTGCTCGCCGAAATTAAGGGAACTTACTTCAGCGAAGAGAGCAGGGCTGTCGGAGGAGGGATCGGGATCCCTCTCCTTCCACGGTTTCAGCAGGTTTACATGATATATTCGCTCAGCTGGTGGCGATTGGGCTGTTTCACCAAATAGTCAACCAATCCCTTCCTTTCCTTAATTTCGTAGGGGCCTAGCCAATGGGAGCAGTTTAGAGTGAGAAGTTGGTACCAATACCATGGCGATCCCCGGTTGGAACTCCCGGAGAGTCGTGCCACGGTCATAAAGGCGGGCCTGTGCTGATCGTGCCTCCTCTATATGACTTTTTAGAATCGGTCTTATTGCATCAAATCTACGCGCAATTGGGCGATATATTCCAAAATATTAGTGGAGGGCTGTGCCTCCCCTTCCCAGCCCTCTTTTAAAATATCCAATAAACCCGGGGTTGTCTTCCGTACAGTAATTCAAATGGAGAGAACCCGTAGAGGCTGAGGAACTTCCGATATGCAAAGAGGACAAGGGGGAGGAGTTGGTCCCAATCCCTCCCATCCTTGCTGACTACCTTACGTAGCATTTGCTTGAGAGTTTGATTAAATCTCTCCACTAGGCCATCGGTTTGAGGATGATACACGAGGTCTTTAAATGCTTTATTTTCAGTAACTTGGCAGTCTCCTTGAGCGTTTCCGAGGTAAAAGGCGTTCCTTGGTCCGTCAGGACTTCTCTAGGAATGCCTACTGCGAAAAGACTCCTACTAGTTCCGTGCAATATTTTTGTGGTAGCGGCAGCGGAACGGCTTCAGGGAATCGGGTAGCATAATCCACGAGGGCGAGTATATATTTATATCCTCGGGCTGAGGGTTCTAGGGTCCTACTATGTCAACCCCAATCCTATCAAGGGAACGTCAATAAGGGGAAGGGGAATCAGAGGAGCACGGTCCCTCCTAGGAATTTGCCGCAGTTGACATTCCGGACAGGAAACGCAAAAGCGGCGAACCTCCTCGTTAATCCCCGGCCAGAAAAAACGGAGCTTAATTCGCTCTAATGTTTTATCGGGCGAGATGGCCTCCAAGAAGGTGGGAGTGTGCTAACTTCGCAAACCTGCCGCGGTAGGTCAGCGGGATTAGCAACAACTTCGGACCTTCCCCTCATGTTCAGCGACCCGATACAACAAATCATTATCAGCGACAAAGTGAGGTCCCTGTGGCATGGGCAAATGCGTGCGTTGGCGTTAACGAGAACCACTGCATTCTTTATGTGTTTCAGAGAGTCGTCATTCCACTGTTCTCTCTTGAAAGAAGCGGCGTCGCTCTAAACTGAAAGTGCAACTCAGAGAGCGGGTCGGTCTGACCTCAAGGCGGAGATTCCTCCCTCGCTGCGGGCGCTAGTGGATGGCGTAGTAGCCCGCGACGGTCCGGGAGTGTCTTCGTCACTCTCTTGGCCTACCGCCCCACTCCCTGTCGGCTGATTACGGTGTGGAAGCAGCTTGAGCTGAATCGTTGTCATCTATAACGAGGCCATAAGGTTTTTGGGGAATGCTTTCTAAACTAACGCCGTTACTATCAGACCAGTCTCGCCCGAGGATTACGGGAAACGGAGGATCCGGATGCACCGCCACGGTAAGCTGTCGAAGGGTTCCTCCGAGACATACGTAACACCGGGCGGTATTGTATGCGGATATCTCCGTGTATACATTTTAGACTGGTCTTCTTTTAATCCACTGTTGCGGTAGAATAAAGCGGCGAGCAACGACAGACCGCTTACTGCGGAATCGAACAGCGCTGTTATTTTATGACCATTAATAAGAAGCTCCCCCGTATGTCTATCCGCCAGGGGATTGCTAAGGGCACACAAACAACCCGCCATTGTCCCCTACGGTCCGCCTTGTTCCCGACAGGTCGCAAGCCAGGCGGCCCGGCGACTTGAACAGGCTCTGGATTGCGTGGAAGGGACTGCTTTAGTAGGACATAGCTCCCGGTAGTCCACAGAGCGGCTGTTCTGCCTCCCAGGTTTCACAGCCGGCCTCTGGGTTTGCAAGGTTGTAGCAGCTCGTCCATAGAATGGAATTCGCCCCAGGCGGCTGGGCAAATTCCTGGGGTAGCTTTTAGCAGCAAAAACAGGCCACTTGCTGCACTATCTGTAGGGGTCACCTCGAATGGCGTTAGCCACTCACCCACCTTTTGCCAGAGAGCCATAGCCTGCTCTGACAGCCCTTTGTTTGGGTTAAACTCCCAGTTTATTATTTCTTCACCTGCCAGCCTGGGGACAACCCATCGTTAACAGGGACCTTGGTCCCGATGGGCAGCTCGGCTTTCCTGCCAAGGAGAGCATACTGAGCCACTCGAGTGTGTTCCCCAGAAGCCAGCCCACGCCTGTGGGTCCCCTCTACCTTCTCCACGAGATGGGTGGTCAACCCCGGGTTATGCTCATGGAGCAGAGCCTGCACCGCGTCCTTCCTGACCCTCTGGCGCACTCCCTGCCCTGAAACTCGGCCCCGGTACTCACCCACCTGGTTCCATGAAGTTCGTGTCCCGGTTCATCGGGACACCATCCTGCCGACTCGCCACTGTAATAAGAGGGACCAGAGGCGTAGAAAGGTTTGGGGCAGCCACCCGTTTAATTCGGTTTCCCGGCTGCAAAAGTCTTTGAGGCATAATTAACAGTTGTTACACAACAGAGTCCAAAACAGAACTGCCTGCCTAAGCAAGGCAGTGAGCTTTATAGCACAGAGGGCGGAAATGATGTCGTCCTCTGGGCCGGAACTGGAAGTGACATCATCCTTGGGGCCGGAACCGGAAGTGACCTCATTCTTGGGGCCGGAACCGGAAGTGATGTGTCCTTCCTGGAAATGGCGGCTCCTGGTGGGATTTCCCGGGTAAGACCTGCAGAGAACTCAGAAAGAGCGTCAGTGTACCCCGCCCCCCCCTGGGCAGATGTATAAACAGTATTTCCTAAGCCCTTCAGCTGCTTCCCATGCACACGTGTGTGACAATATATAAGTGTACATATGTATAAAGCTAGTAATAGAGAAAGATACTTAAAAAGACAAAAAATAATTTCTCTCACACAAGGTGAAGACCTTTCCAATACAAGGGCATCTCAGAGTAGAGCTGCTCCTTCTCCAGATCCAGAGGAGCCGACTGCGGCAGTTTGGACATGTAGTTATGATATTCACTAGTAGTTTCCCACACAATGTGTACCAATAGGCATGGTGGTAGACTCAAGACACTCTGGTGAAGTTATATCTTTTAACTATCCTGGGAGCATATGAGTATATTTGGGCTGAAGGAAACTTCTTTGGACAGGAAGGCCCATACAGTCCAACTCAATGTGTTATAACCATGACCAATCTGAGAAAAAGCAAAAAAACAAAAAAAAAACAAAAATGAAAATCATAATGATGATGATAATCATGATCTTTGCTTAATGCTATTCATAACTGGAAATAAAAGATTTTTTAATAATATAAAAACTGTGTATTTGTTTATGCTATTTTTTGAAATTCCAGGGTCAGGTTGCATTTTATGGCCTACTGATACAGCTCAATGTAACCCCCTTTGAAGTTCAAAGCCCAAAAAGTGAGAGTGGCATACTATTCAGCCTTCAATAATGTATTGTATTTTTTCACCCACTATCTATATTTAGCCAAGTTCTGTTTTTAAGCAGATTTATAACACTTTAATAAAAATGCAAAGGTGTTTGAGAAACTTTAACTTTTAACCTTGAAATAAGAGTACTGCTCCCTGAGTCACGCTTCAGAAGAAACACGTTATCTGTGCTAATTATCTGTGGCAGGCAGAGAGACTGCTGGATTAATGTGGGAAAGTTGCTGACAGCACAGGGGCAGATGGTCTACTTCACGTTTTTATCAATAGACATTAGAGGTTGGCCCAAACAATCACAAAGTGCTTTGCAGTTGACTGAGTTTAAATTCTCTCCTGAGGATCAGTGAATTAGGAGCCAAGCTCAGTCCCTTTAGGCACCACCCACAGGTTCTTATGGTGGATTAATGGGGGGAAGGGGGTCAGACAGACATCCAGCTGGCTGGCTGCTCAGCACCCTGTATAAGTGAGCCTGAAAGATTTTATTCATAGAGATAGTAAGATGAGCACAAACAGAAAGACTAAGGTACAGAGAAATATTAAATTCCCAAACTTCCTTAATTCAAAACAGAGTTATAAGGCATGGAAGCTGCATGGGTCCATCACAGAGTTGACTCACATGACACCCATACCTGCATTAATCTAAAATGCATGTCATAGGAAACTTCAGAGTAAATCCACAAATTCCAAATTGACAAAGCTAAACTCTGTGTCATCATGCCACCCACCATGGGCGTTGTAGTGAGGGAAAAAAGGTAATGATTACCCATGGCGCACTGATGTGGCTCTAAACCTGGAATGAAAAGGATGTCTGACAGACATGGAACAAGAGGAAGGGGCCCACAGAGACTGCTAATGTACAGTATCTCACAAACGTGAGTACACCCCTTACATTTTTGTAAATATCTCTATATATAATCTTCATTTGGATCTTGATCTTTGTTTGTCCGCAAATGAATTAGAAGAAGAAGCACTAGATGGCAGTAGAGACAGCTAAAACATAGGCATTGCATTAAGAATCTCCTCCAGGCTTATACTACTGAAGACTGTAGTACTCCAGTCACACCTCAAAACACAGACATTCAAACTAAACAAATTGTTGTGCATTAAATTAACTAAAGAGATCTTCATTTAGATCTTGATCTTTGTTTGTCTGCGAATTCCACGCATGCGTAGACCATCTTCCAGTTTGTACGTTGTTGTTACTCACGGATGTCAACAATGTGCCGGAATAACGAAAGGGGTGGTGGACAGTGTTACGCTGGTTAGCTCCTGAGGCCTAGTTAGAGAATGAGATTGCCGAAGATAAAAGGCACGTGTGTACATAACATATGTATGAAAGAAAGTCAGTAAGTAAAATGAATGACAATGTAACAGCACGTTCCAGAAATTATTATTATTACATTGTACCCGGCGAGTGCTGCGCGTCTCACAGTTGTACCGTGGCTTGCTCACATGTCAGTGAAGTGATCCCTATTTATGCTTTAAAGAGCCTGGATACATATGTGTACCCCTTTTATAACCATTGCTCCGTATATATTGCCTTACTCTTTGGATTGCCACAAAGCAACCTGTGAGATTAGAGAAAGGTTGAGAAGACATCGTGAGAGGAAACGATAGTGTTGTGAAAACGAGACAGACTGTGAACGGACAGAAACAGAAATGCTTCTACACCATCACATAATTACGATTCGGACAGTGATTCTGAGTAGGCTGTTCCTATCGAATCAATGTCCAAGGGTTTTCTTTTGTAATTTTGTTTCCCTTATAAAAAATCATAATGCTGGGCGAAGAGGGGCCCAGTTCACGACTGGCAGCCGCGTTTAAACAGGGAGCCCTTCACAGACAACTTTAACACGCAACGTAGTTGGGCGCACGTGGCTTGTTTTATTATATTTTTTAATGGGACAACACTGAAGATATGACACTTTGATACAATGTAAAGTAGTCAGTGTACAGCTTGTATAACAGTGTAAATTTGCTGTCCCCTCAAAATAACTCAATACACAGCCATTAATGTCTAAACCGTTAGCAACAAAAGTCATCAGGCACTGTGCACCTTATTTTGTAATCTTATAATTGTAATTGCTATTTGTTTTTATACATCTTTTGTCTTTTTGTCTTTGTATATGAAGGTGAGCAAACAAAGTAAGAATTTCATTACATGGTTTTAACATGTGTTTTTACTGTGTATATGACAATACATTTCTTGTATCTTGTAGCTTGTATAAGTGGGATTGAAATGGATAAATTGATTAATTGATTTTTAAAATATTTTTCTCCATACAGTAATACAAGCTTGACCAGATTGAGAAAATGGATGAGTCAGTAGTTAAAAGATTCCCAGTTACCAGAAATTTCTTAAAGGTGTTTTACAGAAATCAGTAATACTACGAATATATAGTTCAATCAAAACAATACCATTATTTAGCACGACTCCTCAGACAATAGTTTGAAAACAACATAACTGCAACCAAAAAGAGGCCACAACATGAAGCATCTCCAGGCTCTTTAGTACAGGGTCTGTTAAAGTTTTTAATTTAAGCTTCCAAGCAAGAAAATTGATATCATACTAGAAGAAGAAGAGGATTATTACCATCATGACAGCAGAACCATACCTAGACAAATACCAATGGCTATATATTGAAAGCAGTACAAAGTTTTGTTTCAATTCAAGTATATTTCTCATATGAATATTGCTAAAACAGAAAAAAGGAAAGTAAACGCACAATATAGTTATTAAAATAATAATAATTATTAAAAACATGTAATAGATTTCTGTGGTATATCACCGCCATGCTTAAAGCTAAGATAAATAAATGCTTCTCTAAAAGAGACAAAGTACGGTCAGTCAACTTAGTCACTTGACTCCAAACACATGATAAGTAATAAAGAAGTCAAACAGATAAAAATGAATCAATCCCGTTTGTTTACTGCGTATTACATCTCTTTTTTTTAATAATGTAACAAATCTCTGTAGCTAAACTATTCCTAAAAATATATGCAATATAAGTAATTTATATGGATAAGAGGATAAATTCTGATGAAGAATTCAGCATACAGGCCAGACTGAAAGCGTTTAATGCTGCTGACAGACGTTACACTGACACTGAAGTCCACTCTACAGCCTGTCTCACCTTTTATGATATTTTCTGGTGTTCTCACAGTTCTCAATGGTCCAACAAACACGTCCTTCACGCTGTTAGCAGATTGATTTTAATTAGTGTTAGTAGAAGGAAGTCATCCTGAATGAGGTCCATTAAACTTAATATAACATCTTCATTGTACCACTGTTAGTGATTCACTGTAGATTCAATGTATGCAGTACTGGTAAACGTGATGAGGCCCTGACCACTTGTACATGACCACTGAAACTGCATTTCTTATAAACCACTGCCATGATGTTCGATAATCCCACGTACTGTCTTTCCCCTTACAACACTCCAAAAATCGTAAAAACCTTTGTACCCCACAAGATCTTTTCATTTCAAAATTGCAAACTGGTGCCTATCCCTTCCATCTTTACATTCTTTTCTGTCTTTTCAACCTTTTTCCCTTTTTTCTTATACAATTTTTTGCTTGTCAGTCTGACCGTTTTACAGATTTCTGCCGAGGAGAATTTTAATTATATTTTCTTATCTTACAAATAAAAGCTTTCTGTGAGGTGTCAACAGAATTTTATACTGGCTAAGTCTCATATCATACGATACTACCACTATTAATAGCACTCTAAATAGATGCCAGTATATCACTCACCACAGAATTCATTCATGGACAAACTTGGCTAATTTTACTACACAATTATGTTGTGACCCATCACAAACAGTTCCGCGACTCATAGTTTAAGAATTACTGCTTTAGATGATTTGCTTTACACATGCCTCATTTCATGTTCCACCTGCCATAATTGGCACTGTAATGTGACTTTCCTTTTGAAGTATCATTTTCAAACTGTAAGTGAGAAACACTACCTAATAGAACAAGGATTGATTGGCAGCTCTAAATTGGTCTGCTTTGTGAGCATGATGGTGCCTTAATTGTGGGTGCTTCCCTGAAATGGACAGGCACCCCTTCTGAGGTTAGTTTCTGCCTTGCATCTAATGCTGCCCAAGTAAATGCCAGTCAGCCACAAGTCCAAACTGAATTGAGCACATACAGATAAAGAATATGTGACTGCTTGGCTTTATTTTTAAGATATAATTACACTCAGACAGGTCATTAATAAGCAGGTATTCCACCCTGTAAAGACTCTAAAGCTGGGATGTCACAATCAGATTCTGGAGAGCCACAATGGCTGCTGGTTTTCATTTTTGACCCTTTCAATATTTTATTGAAGAAAATAGTGCATATTGATCTATTCTGTCCTAAGCATATTTTAATGTTGCTCTCAGAAAAAAAAAAAAACTAAATGGATTGGGCATGTTTGGTGTGGCAGAATGAAATCACTAATGAGCCACAGAGCGTTTTTTAAAAAATTGTCTTTCAGTAACAGTAAGAACTTCCCTCTTATTAAGAAATTGGTTGAAGCAAACATGGCAGCCTTCCAGGAACTCAGTTGGAGACCCAGAAGTTAGCTGATTAATAGAAAGAAGAAACAAGAGTTTTGAATCTCAAAAAGCAAGTCAGTTAAAATTAAGGCAAAAAAAGAAGATTCCATTAGTAGCAGTAATGGTTTGCTAATAAAGGGCAGGAACAAAAACTGGAACAACTGTGAAACCTCCCCAACCTGAATTTCACATCCCTGCCCTAAGGTGTCTTTGAAATTAAGTGAAGGCTCTTTAGACCTGTTAGAGTGTTAGAGCTACTTAAACTGGTGACTTCTACTTTAGCACATTACATTTAAGTAATTCGTAAACTTATAACAAGCTACCCAGAGGAAATAGAGGCCGACTCAAGCATAGTTGGTACTTGTTCCTTAAATGTCATTGCTAAATAGGGCCAATGTATTGTAGAATTGGTAAATTAAATTTCAAATTTCTGGTAGCCTGTTAAAATGTTGATCTTGAATAAAAAATATTTCAGCTAGCCAGTGTTCCATTTTGAAATCTCTTGTGGCAAAAGCTGTTACAGTGGCGCCAAGATGAAAGTGGTGCAGTAAGGGAAAGACTGCAAATTGCGTTATTGTGGTTTCTGTTGTGGCATTTACTCTTTAATCAATTTAAAGCTTTACAACATTAACAAGAGTGGAATGGCATAGCTGATATAACCACAAACTCTAACTTTCAACCGTTATGAGACAACCCCCTGCATAGCACAGTATCCGGAACAAATGGCACCCAGACCACATCACTTAAATCAGTTCCTGTGGGCTCACTCACACATGCACTGTGGAAGGAGACTAACTCTCACACAAGGCAAATTTCTCTCTCCGCCTTCTGCCTCTCTGAAATCCCAAAGTACTGTGGCTAACATTATTTCCAATACCCACACCACTGAAACGTTGCCTGCTCTCCTCTTTTCCCTCACTTTGACCACTCTTCCTGCCATCTGTCATCCTCCACATTGTGAGTTTTTTGCAGATGAAGGGGTCAAGCATTCTGGGGATTCTGTAGTCAACTGCCAGAAAGTTATGCAAGAAGAAAAAGTGAGTATGGCACAACAGAAATAAAGCTATTTTGGAATGTTCCTAGTGGGCTGGGGCACCCCCATGGACAAAAGGATCAATGACCTGTTGAAACTTTATAAACAACTACACATGATGGAAAGCATTGATTTCTTTTTTGACCGGCTACCTTAGACAAGCATTCTCCAATAATGCCTTTTACTCAGCTAGATCCTTTTCCTAGATGAACCTCTTCATAGTCCGTATTTGAATTGTAATATTGGGCACAAGTTAGAGGTGAATTATTAAGGTATGAAGTGGCAGTTTGGTGCAGCATTTTCCACAACCACCACAACACTGAAGTAATTTTATTTTTAAAGTCGGAAGACCTCCATTGATTATTATTTCCCTCCTCGTGACCACATGTACAGTATTTATAATTTGACTAAGCTTCCTTCAATTTCAGAATCTTTCTAAACATTTCTATAAAAAGAGTGAGCACACCAATGTCACTCTCCCTTTAGAGGCACCACTAATGCTCTAGTCCAGGAGTGGCCAACTCCGATCCTGGAGAGCCACAGGTTTTCATTCTAACTATTTTCTTAATTAGTGACTAGTTTTTGCTACCAATTAACATCATTTAATTTATTTGCTGTTTAAGACTCAGACCCTTTAAATCAAGGCTGAGCAATGTTGGTCCTGGTGGGTCACAGTGGCTTCAGGTTTAAATTCCAACCTAATTCCTTCATGAGAAATAATTCATTGCTAATGAAGAACTAATTGCTCAAGTGACATTTTTCCGGTTCATTTTAGTTGTCTCACTTAAGATTTTGAACCTTTAACTGCTCATTTTAGTTTTAAACAGCAGTATTCATTATTTTAACTGCTTCTTATTAGCAATAAGATGCAAATGACAAAGGAACCAGCAGTGCTCCATCTTGCTTGTCTCCATTTCCATCCGTGTGTATGCATCATTCACTATTTGGTTTAATTAAGTACTCACAAGGAAACTGAAGATAAAGTGAAGAATTGAAAATTACTCATCCATTTTAGGCTTCAAATCATTTGGATGATACATGTATCACTAGAAAGGAAATAAATCTTTTATTTAAAAACTAGCAGAATACCCGCGCTTCGCAGCGGAGAAGTAGTGTGTTAAAGAAGTTATGAAAAAGAAAAGCAAACATTTTAAAAATAACGTAAGATGATTGTTAATGTAATTGTTTTGTCATTGATATGAGTGTTGTTGTCATATCTATCTATTTATATATATATATTTATATATATATCTGTATATATATATATATATATATATATATATATATATATATATATATATATATAGCAAAATACCTCGATTGGCAGCGAGAAGTAAAAGAAAAGGAAACATTTTAATAATAGTAACATGATTGACAATGTAATTGTTTTGTCATTGTCATGAGTGTTGCTGGCATATATATATATATATATATATATATATATATATATATATATATACACACACACAGATACATATATAAACATATCTATACTAATAAAAGGCAAAGCCCTCACTCACTCACTCACTCACTCACTGACTCACTCACTCACTGACTCATCACTAATTCTCCAACTTCCCGTGTGGGTGGAAGGCTGAAATTTGGCAGGTTCATTCCTTACAGCTTCCTTACAAAAGTTGGGCAGGTTTTATATCGAAATTCTACGCGTAATGGTCATAACTGGAAGCAGTTTTTCTCCATTTACTGTAATGGAGATGAGCTTGAACGCCATGGGGGCGGAGTTTCGTGTGACATCATCACGCCTCCCACGTAATCACGCAGTACATAGAAAACCAGGAAGACCTCAAAAAAGCGCTTTAGAAAACATGCATTATATAATTGAGAAGGCAGCGAAACAATAAGAAGCGGCGAGTGACATATACAACCATATTCATGAGTTCTGCTACTGAAACAAAGCACGATGTAAACCTACACTTTAAATTAAGTTCATAGACAGGCTGCCGCTGGCGTTTGTAATTTAGTGCCTGCCCATATAAGGCCGTCCGTCAGCGGCAATCCAATAGCAAACTGCCACGGATAAATATTCACGGGTGAAGGACTGTGCTTATGGAGAGGAAGATGAAATGGTCAGGGTGGTGTTTGACACAAACTCAGCGAAACTGCGAGAGAAAGTTTTAAGTGCCAGGACTAAGGTAACATTAAATACAGCCATGGACATAGCACGAGATGGCACCAGCACAGCTGGGAACCCTCGATGCATGTACACCGAGCGGCTCACGTGAACTGACGCAGTGCACAGATAAAATGCAACAGTTCCAAAGAGCGCTGAACAAAAACCTTATTATACAATTGAAAAGGCAGCAAAAAATATGAAGCGTCTGATAAGCATATTCATAAATCCAGCTACTGCGGAAACAAAGCACACGGTGGAAAAAGTCAATGTCCCGCTAAAGGAAGACAGTGTTAAAAAAAACCCGTGCATGCAGTGTGTCAGGTCTCAGATAAAGAAGAAGACGAGCTGTTTATTGATGCAGTAAGAAACGAATCGATGAAAGAAACCTGTCATCTTTACAACGATTGACAAACACGGAATGTAACTTGAACACAACACATCCTACAAATACGAACCTGATTGAAAGAAATAATGATAATCAAATCCTTGATGACAGCAACACTCAGTAACACTCACAAACAAATACTGTATATTGACAGTCATGTTACGTTATTTTTAAAATGTTCCCTTTTCTTTTTCTAGCTTTTTAAACACACTACTTCTCCGCTGCGATACGCGGGTATATATATATGTATATATATATTCCGATCTACATACTCGAATAATGGATACTTTATTCGCCATCAATGATTGTTTTGGTAAAGCCATACTCAGTGTATTCATTAGATGAACAGTAAAAAAGTAAGAGCGAGGGAAGGATGACTCATTGCGGCATGCAGGCTGTAGTGCGCGTCAACTCTATCTGAATTGCGCGATTACATTTGAAAAAATATATCTTTTCAAGTTCTATTTACTCCATATGTGTCAAAGTCAAGGCCCGCAGGCCACATCCGGCCCGGCGTGTAATTATATCCGCCCGCGAGATCATTTTATATACTGTATTATTGTTATTAATGGCCGGGATATGAAGCACTGGTAACACAATAAACTACAGATCCCATAATGCAGCGCTTCAGCTGCCTTGCCGTCTCTTCAGTCGTTTCCTTACTTTGGAGAGGAAGCAGCTTTCTCAGAGCTTCTGCACTGTTTTATAAACGAACGATATATAAGAAAGTCCTTTTCCTTGCTTCGCCAACGAAGCAGCCTTTTTATTTAATCCACGGGTTCTCCGCTGTTTCATTGTTCATTTATTACGATTTTTATAGTTATTGTGTAGGTTTTATTTAATCCACGGGTTCTCTTCTGTGTTCACTGCGGTGTCTTCTTTCGTTTACGAGCTTGCCAAGGAAGCAGTTTTCTCATAGCTTCTGCACTGTTATAAAAACGAACGACATATAAGAAAGTGCTTTTTCCTTGCTTCACCAACGAAGCAACCTTTTTATTTAATTCACGGGTTCTCTTCTATTTTATTGTTCATTTGTTACGATTGTTACAGTTATTGTGTAGGTTTTATTTAATCCACGGGTTCTCTTCTGTGTGTCACTGCGGTGTCTTCTTTCGTTTACGACCTTCGCCAAGGAAGCAGAATCTTACAACCACTTGAAACTTTGTAACGGCACAAGACTTCAGGTCACATCTCTATAAAACAACCTAATTGAAGCAACTATATTTACTGGCAGTGCCTCAGTGACACAGTTTTTATTTCTCGCATCCCCGTTATACCATCTAATCTCCCATTTTAATTCAAACGCGTTCAATTTCCAGTAAGGCTCTGCTTCGCAATGACAATTAATAAGTCTCAGGGACAAACACTACAAAAGGTTGGCATTTATTTGAGGCGGATTGCTTTTCACATGGCCAACTGTATGTTGCATGCTCAAGAGTGAGCTCAGCACACAGCTTAGTCATATTACAACCAGAGGGCCGAACTGACAACGTGGTATACAGAGAGATCCTTAACAATTAATTTTTGACATTTTCGTTCAGTCTAAAAATGTTTACTTTTTTATTAATAAAATATTCAGACAGTATTTCACCGCTGCGAAGCGCGGGTATTTTGCTAGTATATACATATAAACATATATATAAATATGTATATATACACACACATATATACATACTGTATATACAACATATACATATCTACATATATACTGTATATACACATATATATACAAATCTACATATATATATCTAGATATATATATATATATTAGGGGTGGGACTCGATTAAAAAAATTAATCCAATTAATTAGAGGCTGTGTAAGAATTAATCTTGATTAATCGTATGTAATTGCACACGTAAATTTGCCCCAAATCGCAAATGTTTTTTTTTTTTTTAATTTAAAACGGTTTTAGTGGGCGACAGAATCAAATAATAGACATGGACATGAATATTGTAAGCTTTTAAACTGCATTTGAATTCAAAACAGAAACAAAAATATCATCCCTGGTTAAAATTGGGCAGACTTAAAAATAAAGTGGTAGTTTAAGTACTTTAAGTACATTTTCAGAATAGTATTGTCTTTAAATAATAATAACCAAAATTTCACCATAAAGTGCAGTTTTCTTCTTAAAAAATAAGTCAGAAACATAAAAGGTAATTTGACCAGCTTACTCTTTAAACTCTGAGTAACATTAGCCAAAATTATTTTGTACATTAGGCTAAAACAGTGTGATCATTGAACATTTTGTAATTAAATGTATTTAGAATTACTAACGGTCACAGAAGTCCAATGATCCCCAGTAAGAGCCACAAAGTCTGCTTTCTGTAATGCATCTAATTTTGCTTGCTTTTCAGTGTGCACAAAACCATGCTTTTATCAAGGCTTCGCTCGGGTAGTCGAAATGATCAGTCGTAGGAACGCTTTATTCCGACTGTAACATTTTTGTAGCTGTGATGTGTGCATCAGTGTAATGGATGTACCAGGAAATCATGCATTGACAAAAGTTCCGTTTGCTTGGAATTGAAAGTGTGATTAAATGCGTTATTTTTAACGCGTTATGGAGTACATGCATCGAAGCTTCTCAGCTGTGCTTGTGCTAAGAAAGGGAAAATTTTAAAAATAACGTAACATGATTCTGCGTTAACCTAATATTTTTTCATACGTCCCAAACCAAGGAGATGCGAAGGTAAAATGAATCGGGTAGCACGCATACGTAGTCAGTACATCCCCTCTCGGGAATCGAACCTCGAATGTCGGCGTTAGAGGCGAAGACTCTACAATTGCACCACAGCGTGTGGCTTGTCTATGCTAAAGTATGTATTGTAGATCGGGGTATATATATACATTTATATATATACCCGTATCGATGGAGAAGTAGAAGTTATGAAAAAGAAAAGGGAACATTTTAAAAATAACGTAACATGATTGTCAATATACAGTAATTGTTTTGTGAGTGTTATTGAATGTTGCTGTCATCAAGGATTTGATTATCAGGCTCGTATTTGTAGGATGTGTTCAAGTTACATTCCGTGTTTGTCAATCGTTGTAAAGATAAGAGGTTTCATTCATCGATTAGTTCCTTACTGCATCAATAAACAGCTCGTCTTCCTTTTTATCTGTGATGTGACAAACTGCATGCACAGGTTTTTTTTACACTGTCTTCCTTTAGCAGGACATTCACTTTTTCCACCGTGTGCTTTGTTTCCGCAGTAGCTGCACTTATGAATATGATTCTATGTATAAGACGCTTCATATTTTTTTGCTGCCTTCTCAATTGTGTAATTCGGTTTTTGTTCAGCACTCTTTGGAACTGTTGCTTTTGTCTGTGCACTGCGTCAGTTCACGTGAGCCGCTTGGTGTTCTTGCATCGAAGGTTCCCAGCTGTACTGGTGCCATCTCGTGTAATGTCAGCTAAGACCTGGCACTTAAAAGTTTCTCTCGCAGTTTCAATGAGTTTGTGCCAAACACCACCCTGACCATCTCATCTTCCTCTGCATAAGCACAGTCTTTCACACGTGAATATTTACCGGCAGTGTTTGTATTGGATTGCTGCTGATGGACGGCCTTATTTGGGCAGGCACTAAATTACAAACGCTAGTGGCAGCCTGTCTATGAACTTAATTTAATATGAACTTACGGTTCACGCCGTGCTTTGTTTCCGCAGTAGCTGTACTTATGAATATGCTTGTATGCATCATTTGCTTCATAATGTTTTTCTGCCTTCTCAATTGTGAAATGGCGTTTTGTGCTCATCGCTGTTTGGAGTTCTTCCTTGTTCTCTACGTACTTACGTAGGAGGCGTGATGATGTCACACGAAACTCCCCAGCGCCATCTCCAACTCAAGACTCCATTACATTATATGGGGAAAAATAGCTTCCAGTTATGACCCTTATGCGTAGAATTTCGAAATGAAACCTGCCCAACTTTTGTAAGTAAGCTGTAAGGAATGAGCCTGCCAAATTTCAGCCTTCTACCTACACGGGAAGTTGGAGAATTAGTGATGAGTGAGTGAGTGAGTGAGTGAGTGAGGGCTTTGCCTTTTATTAGTATAGATGAACTGACATGGTAGAGTTAAACATTAACAAGTGTGATGGACAGCCGGAATTTCAGTCCGGCCGGGATGTCCCTCAACAAAAGACGACAGCCTTTTTAGGGCACTACATCCCCCAGGACGCTAGATGGCAGCTCCCCTGGATGGAAATGGTTCCTTGGATTGCCGCAGGGCAGCATGGGACATGGAGTCCGTCTCTTCAGCCCTGTTGGGTATTGTGGGTGCCGCCTGGGGGAGCTCACCAAGAACCCGGGGACTTTTACAATTACGCCACCCCGGAAGTACTTCGGGGTCACGAGGACAGAAGCCCGCTGTATTTCCGGGACACTTGATGAAAGAAGATGGGGTGTTGACCCGGAGAAGAAATACTTCCATGTCATGGACTTTAAAAGGACTGTGGGAAACCCCAGCAGATTGAGCCGGAGTTGGGTGGTAGAGGACGGAGCTGCTGGGAGTGGAGGATTGTTAGTGATTATTGATTGACTGAAGAATTGTGGATTGTGTGGTGCTTTGGGCACTGTTGTTGAAGAAAATTATTAAATAATCTTCTTTGTGCTTTTACACGTTTGGGACATATGTCCGACAGGTTCAACGGGGCAACAGCGCCTCTACTGTCCACACAAGCTATGAAATTAAATAGGATCTGTTATTGGTCAGGACTGGCTTCGAATTAAGCAATTGGATTGGAACAAAAACCTGCAGCCACTGCGGCTCTCCAGGAGCCAGTTCTCCACCCCTGTCTAGTCCTATTAGCTAATTATTTATATACCAGTACTGGTGCACTACATAACATGCAGCAAATACACGTCACTTGAGCAGTCATAGTTTTCATACCATCTCTGTATGTTTAGCATTCGCTTGCTCAGAGGTTGATGCGCTTGCTGCCTCCTGAGCAGGTCTTCTTTTCCCCACCTTAATGGCCTGCTTCTTCTCTTCATTCGTCAGCACCTTTTCACATTAAAACTGATTAAGTCAGTGTTTGTGCTGCAATTACTTAGTACATTTTCTTAAAATTTTCACTTAAGCTGGCACTTAAGTCTTCAATCTGCCTCAAGAATGATTTAAGATATGAAGTGGTAGGGGAAGTGACGGCAAAGGTGGTGGGGATGAGAACAGAACCCGTATGCATGCGCCGCACAGCCACCCTGCTGGGCACTGCTGAGAGTTGATTCTACAATAAAATAAAATAAAAATAAAAAGTGGAATAACCTTGGAGGTCAATCATCACCCTGAAAGTGGATAGTAGATATCACGTAGTATATGTGTACCAAATATCAGGTCAATAGGTCAAACGGTTTGTGAGCTACAGGTGATTTAAAATTCTGGAGAGACAAACGGACAGCCATGGTAGAGTATTATACAGTATATAAAGACAGTATCTACCTCAATAAAAGGACAAGTGTCTTTGTGTCAGTCTGTGTGTTCATCCAACTGCTATGTCTCTACTATACAACAGTTAGCACATCGCAAACTAGTACTGCTTTTACGAATCCTGTACCAAATGGTATTAACAGAGACGCTGCACTGCAAACAGTAATACTGAGGTCTGTGTGGATTACTTAGATTTCAACTCATCTTAGATGGGTAACTGAGCAGTAGAAGCTCATTGTCATCTTATATCTAATGCAGTCCAACATTTTTGAAGCATTTCTCATTGTCCATACAAAATATTGCACATAGCGTAACATTTTAAAATACTCTTTATCCAATTGTCCTGGGTATGACGTTAAACTGCATCCGGCCCTGCAAGCGGTCCTCCAACTTGCAGGGAAATCATGGGAGTTTATGGCAGGATTGGCACTCCAGCCACTGTAAAAAAAAATTCACAAAGCCCTGAGACTGCAGAAAGGACTCCTTTTTGCTCTCCGTGGGAGTAGCTCTGCTGCAGCCACCCATAGGAAGGCTGCTCGCATCATGAAGGGGATGGGGGAAAGCCCTCGGGAGCCCCATCCCCGGAAGAGTAGAAACTGTTGGAGAGCCAATAGGGTCAGGTCTGTTGGGGATTGGAACTGGTGAGGTGCTGAGGCATCATCTGCTGCACGGCTGCACTTGGGTCCCAATTTGAGGCAGCCCATACGGGTGGGCGCATGGAACATCTTGTCTCTCTGGCAAGATGGTCATCTTCCTCTGCTGAGAGGAGCTGCATAAACTCCGCAATTCAGTGCCGGCACTCTCTGAGGTGTGCAGACCAGGGACTGGCCAGATCTCTGTAGGTGGATACACCTTTTACTGGTCTAGTCGGTCTGATGACTGTCATATTCGGGAAGTAGCTGTTGCTGTAGTGGATTGGCTTCTTCCGATGGTGTCACTCCTTTCAACGAGCATATTATGAGACTCAGATTATGGCACTCTCTGGGTGCCTTGTCTGTTGTCGCAGTGTATTCTCCGACCATGGCGAGTGATGTCTCAGCGAGGGAGACATTTTATTTGCACCTTTGCTTGGTGGTTGATGGGTGCCCATGAGGTGACATTCCTCTGGTAATGGGTGACTTCAATGCAGCCACTGGCACTGACAGGGTTGGCTATGAGGATTGTCTCTGTCCCCATGGGTCTGGTGACCGTGGTGAAAGTGGCTCCATGTTCTATGACTTTGGAAAAGGTCAGGGGCTGCGAATCGCTGGATCCTGGTTCCAGTGCCCTGAACCGCATCGTTGGACTTGGTACTCCAATACTGGTGGTGTGGTGAAGGAGATCGATCACATCCTAGTTAGCAGACTCTGGAGGCTCTTGCAAAACTGCAGGGTATACAGAAGTACCTAGTTTGTGAATTCTGACCAAAGACTTGTTGTTGCTACTCTTAGGATCCAGCTTAGGTCCAGTAGTTTACCACCTACTAGGAAAATGAGCCTGGACTTGGCCAGACTCCAAGGCCAGGCTGTTTCTAATGAGCTTGCATGCAGTTTGTGTGAGGAACTTTCAGATTTGGGTACGACTGTTGATTCTAATGTGATGTGGGAGACCTTCCGTGACAAGACCCTGAAGGTTGCTGAGGGTTGTGTTGGAGTTACCGGTGTTCCTAGAAGAAGGTGTTTCATCTCGCAGGGACCCTAGATACCATTGAGAGGAGTCGCAACACACGGCTTAATGGCAATTCTGGTCTGTTCCGGGAACTGAGAAGGATGGCTGTGAGGGCTCTGAGGGCAGATAAAGAGGCATTTGTTAGAGGAATCTGTGAGCAAGTGACACACCATCTGTGGTCTAGTGACCCACGTCCTGCTTACAGAGGAATCGAAGCATTACGCACATCTGAATCTGTTCCTCGGAGAGTCTCAGTCAGGGCAGTTGATGAAACGGTCCTTACGGATGACACTGCAGTTGTGACCCACTGGGCTGGCTACTTTGAGCAGTTGTTCAAAGCTGATCCTCCAGCTAGGACGTTGGATATCTCTGGGTCCACGGTTCTTGAGGTTGATCCTCCAATTAGCTGTGAACCACCCAATCTCACTGAGATTGCACAGGTGGTGAACCAGCTGAGTTGGGTAAAGGCTGCAGGGATCTGTGGCATCCGGGGTGAACATCTCCAGGATGGTGGTAAGGCTGTCCTCCTGGCATTGCAAGCAATCTTTGATTCCATTTGGGAGACTGGCATCATCTCTACTGATTGGAAAACAGGACTTGTCGTCCCTATCTGGAAAGGGAAGGATGATCACCTGGATTGCAGCAACCACAGGGGGATAACACTGCTATTGGTGCCGGGTAAGGTCCTTGCTAGAGTCATCCTCAATAGGATGCTTGATCACTTGCTCACCTACCAGCGACCAGAACAGTCTGGTTTTGCGCCTAAGAAATCTACCATCGAACACATCCTGGCACTGAGGGTTCTCACAGAGCGCAAACACGAATATCAGCAGAGTTTCTTTGCAGCCTTTGTCAATTTTTGCAAACTGTTTGACTCAGTTGATCAAGCTGGGACATCCTGAGGATTTGCGGGATCCCCTTGAGGTTGCTGGACATCATGGCCGGGCCTGTACACTGGTACTGTGAGTGCTGTGTAGATTGGAGGCAGGACTTCTGCTTTTTTCCCAGTTGATTCTGGGGTTCATCAGGAGTGTGTTCTTGCTCCTACTCTGTCCAATGCTTTTATGGACTGGGTGTTGGGCAAGTTCATGCGGTCCAGCGGCTGTAGGGCATCTGTTGGTGAAGAAAGGTTCACGGATCTTGACTTTGCTGACGATGCTGTGATCTTCGAGGAGTCAATGGAGGCTCTGATCGGGGTAATCGAGAGACTAAGCGAGGAGTCTGAGTGTCTGGGCTTGCAAGTGTCCTGGATAAAAACCAAGATCCAGGCCTTTAATGACCTCTTGGGCACAGCCATCAGCAGTGTGTCGGTTTGCAGAGAGTGTGTTGACCTTGTTGAAAGGTTTACTTACCTTGGCAGTGACATTCATATCTCTGGTGACTTCCTATGAAGTCAGTAGACAGATTGGGAGAGCATGGGGGGTCATGAGGTCGCTGGAAAGGCGTGTGTGGTGCTCCCGATATCTATGCAAAAGGATGAAAGTCCAAGTCTTTAGAGTCCTGGTGAATTCCTGTCTTGCTATATGGTTGCGAGACATGGACGCAATCCAGTGACCTGAGACGAAGACTGGACTCCTTTGGTACTGTGTCTCTCTGGAAAATCCTTGGGTACCATTTGTTTTTAGTTTGTGTCAAATGAGCGGTTGCTCATGGAGTCCCGAATGAGGCGCATTACCTGCATTGTGAAGGAGCGTCAGTTACGGCACTACGGCCATGTGGCACGTTTCCTCGTTTCCGGCTCGTAAGATCCTCATTTTTGGGGACCCGAGTGGCTGAACCAGGCCAAGGGGTTGCCCATGTAACACCTGGCTGCAGCAGACAGAGGGTCATTACCGGAGGTTGGGACTGGACCACGTGTCTGCCTCGGGGGTTGTAAACCGGTATCCCGAGTTGTTTCGTTGTGTAGTGGGTGCAGCAACGCACTATACCAGTGCATGCTCTCCAACTTGACTTTATCCAATTCAGTGTCACAAGACCAGGGCATGTTCCAGTAACACTTTGAGAATGTGGGAGGAAAATCCTTGCAATCTCCACATTGATGAGATCCACAATTCACACCTGGACACTGGTTCTGTGTGGCAACAGAACTACACAGAACATCACCCTATTCCCCTATAATTTGTAAAATATCCCACTCAATGTAGACCTCAGTGTTAACATTTGCAGTTCACCATGCAATGCATATGTCTCTATTATATGTCATTTGCTATGGGATTCATAAAAGCTGTGTTAATGCTTGTGATGCACCGTCTATTGGAATAACAGAGACATAGCAACTGAATGGACACAAAGACAGACAAAAAGACTTTTATAGTTTTATTAAGGTGGAAATGACCATCTGAACTCCTTATCTCCTAACACTCAATGAACACTGTAGCATGCTATCTCTAACAATGCAATGTTGGCAATGTTCAGGTGAATTCAGCTAGCTTTGGCTGTTTTGATATTGCTCAAAAATTAATTGCTCAGTTAGAAACTGGTAACTTGTTAAGGGCTGGTAGCTGCCTTGCCCTCAATGAAGCTAAGATTGGTTGTTTCCTTTGTGACATTAAGTTTGCTTGAGTATATACTGTAAATGTTCTGTTAGGTTACCTTCACTAGTTTCTTAGTTGTCTCTTCAACCTATTAGGATAACAACTGGTTTAATATTCACCATATCTTTAAACCTCTATAGCAAATCAAATAACGTATCTGCTGTACTTTTTATTTGAGGTTATAGTATGGTTTCAAAATTTGATAAGTATCTTTAACAGCTGTGATTCCACTTGTTAAATCTGCCAGCCATAGCTGGTTAACATTTTATACTGAGACACACAGTACTTTTCCTAAATTTGACCTGCCCTCCCTTGTTTGATCCATTAACCTTTTCTTTGATATTCTTCCACTGTACTACTAAATGAAGAATTTATTTTTAGGTGAGTTTGCATATAATGTATGAACTATCTATTGCAATAGCCATGTCTGTTATTTCTGTCTGTCCACCCATCAACATGAACCAACTCTGCCTCTGGTGGACCGATTTTGTTGAAATACTCTTCCAGGAAATTTTTTTGAGGCAGTTCCATTTTCATTGAGATATCTCAAACAGATCATGCTGTACAACATTCTGAAAATGTAAAATCTCCAATTTGAAAGCATTGCTGAATTGTAAAACTTGTCTCAATATGGAGAAATATTCTATGACGCTTCAACTATCAATTAATTATTAATATATATTAATATTTTGTATATTTTCTCTATTTTAGCTCTGATAGCTACTGATGGCAAACAGATCCCCATTATAAATTAATGATAAAACAATATCAGATTGCATGCGTGAATAGGAATTTGCTGTCTCCTGCTGTTTCTGCTGCGTCAGCAAATTGTTTACACTGTATGGAGTCTTCTCAGCTACTTGAGTGCACATTTAAGAGAAGCTGTGCATCTGTATCTCACGCCTCTCAATGGTTTAAGTCATAAGTTAAATGATCTTTGTAACCATAAAGGTATAAAATACAAGCAAGAAAAATAAAAACTTGTCTAGATGTGAATGAAGTACCCTGTGTAATATAAGATGTTTTGCATAGAGTAAATAATCAGTTACTCAGCATTTACTTTACACTAAACCAACCTCAGAGCTACATTTTATGCAGATTATAATGAACTACATAAATTCTAAACATTTCACTGTTACTGTAATTTACTGCCAGAGTGCCACATTCACTTGGCATCCATGTTGCAATTAAGTTTATTTTTCATTTATATTATTCCCTAAAATTTGTTATAACAGAATAGCTTTGCAAGTCCCATTTTATGAAAACTACAATGGCTCAAGCAAAGAAGGAATTAATTATAAAAGGTTTTCTTTTTTATTTTTATTTAGGTTATATATAATGGCCAATTGCATGTGTTTATGTGTGTGTATAAATAACAGTTTTCCCTATGATTGCCCTGCCCTGTTTTCAGCCTTTTGCCCCATCCTAGTGGGATAGCCTGAGCCACAAAGCTGAAATGGACTGAGAAGGTATTAGAACTTAGCTACTGAATGCAGTCCATGGAAAGCCATAGTGACCACACAGTTCCCAAACACAGCTCAGTGTTAAGCCATGCATACATTTTCTGATTTCTTTTTTAATTGAGCTTCACAGTCAATTACATTTTTTGTGAAAGATAGTTCCAGTCACATTGGATATTCCTTCATCAGAAGTTCTGTTTTCATTAATTTATTTACAATCATTATTACACTGTATATTTCCTTTGAGTTTGTTTGTTCCTTGTGTGAATATCTGCATTAGAGTGTTCTGCACAGATCTTCAAGGATGGAAATCAGCCTCTGGGACTTTGAATGGAATGAAATGGGTTTGGCAATTAATGGATGGATGGATGGATTCTCTGTTAGTTAAATAATTCTTTCCTTTCTCCTTGTAGACCACACACATATACACACTTACAAAGATAAATATGTATTGTTGTTTACTTTTCAAGCAAAACACATGTAAATTATATTCTCTGAATGTTTTTGCTGACAACTTAGTGTGAAGGGCAGCATTTCTTTCACCATTCAAAGTCAAGCTTCCTTTCATAAATAAAGTACTGGAAACAAAGAAAGTGGATCATGGTTATTTAATACGGGTCTTCTTTCACTTTCTAATCTTCTTCATAACCCTAGTTTGAACTAATTTATAATGTTTTTTAAATTTGATTTTCTCAAGCACACAGTTGTGTTTAGCCTAGTCATAATAATCCAGTGACAACTGACTTAAAATCGTTATAACTGTTTTTCAAAAATTTCTTTTAGTCTTTCATTTCTGTGTAACTGGCAGTTTGCATTTTAATGATCTGCTTGACCCAGCCCATTACTAGTGTCTTCTCTTTTCTTTTTTTTTGTTTTGATCCATCTTTCTGTAGACTCTCTGAAAAAAAAATCAGAAAGTTCTCATATGTCAATGAGCATTATTAAATAAAATGAGACTTGGTGATCAGGATTTTTGAATGCTGCTGAGGATTTCTTGATAGAGGAACTAGTGACAACCCCCCCACACCCCTTTCCCCCTAACTACTGTCTCCTTCCTTTAAGCCATGCCATCTGCAAAGCAGTGGGATTCAAACTGCACCTGTGAGTATCTGTTTAATGATTAAACAGGCAGTTTTGAGAAATGCTACTTTCAAACTTTCACTTCAAAAGAGTTCCTTATTACAATCGCTGTGGTGAACTATTTCCTTCATTCTTTTTCTTTCTTTTTGCTGCTTTACACTTGATAAAAACAAGCACTCGCCATATGTTGGGACACACCCTGACAGGAGAAGGTCTGTAGCCCTAGAAAATTTCCCAGAATTCACCAAGGTCTCTGCTGTTGACTCTGCGGCTCTTTACATGCCTGGGAAGACAATTTATGTAAAGATTTCAAAGGGGCTTTGCATCTACAGTTATAGAGTAGTTCCTTATACCTTGTCATAGGCTGAGTGGCTCATCGGGTGATGCTACCTCTTTTTATTTTATCTTTGAACAGGTTTCTCATTTTAAAGTCTAAAAAACATTTTTAAGACGATTCCAGTTCTTCATTTTCAAAACAACCTCTAAAATAAATTATTATTTTTTGATTCATGTTAATATGTGGCATGCTGTACCTTAAAGGTCTTAAAGGTCACAAATATATTGGGAGATGGGCTCAGAAGGCTGCTTCTAAACATGAAGGTGTGGTGCTGGAGCTCTCATTATGGCTGATTTGGCCATGTTGTAGGTACATCTTAGGAGTGTCCATACCTTGTCTTGTACATGGTCTTCAAAACTGAAGTTGCCTATTTATTGTTGGATTCTGCAGATCATGATATATTTATGTTCTTCATAAAATCCATTCATGCTAAGTAAGGTAAGCTTAATTTGCAAAATCATTTGGTAGTTAGTTTCGAGTCACCTTCCCACATTAATGTTCTATCCTAGTCATAACAATATCTTTTTAAACTAGAACAGTCAATAGCTCTTGTTGACTACAGCAGGTGGTGCTCTTTTCAACAAGCAAGTCAAGTTTTGCTGTGGTGTAATGGTTTATTGTGTACCTCATTATATACTGTAGTGCTGCTCAGGTTTTCCGGCCGACAGTGCAGATAGCTTCACCTGCCAAAAATGTTTAGTTAATTTAGAGTTGGTCGGGAAAATACGCGAATTGGAGGACCGCGTTAGGAATCTGATAGCGATTAGGCAAACCGAAAATTGGATCGACTCGGTTTGTTTAGACAATTCGGCTACATCTGATTCGGCTTCAGTCTCTCCAGGTCCCACTGTAGTCAGTGCGAGGCCGAAATCAGCAGCACCAATTCAGCCACAGGGCGAATGGGTAACAGTAAGACGGGGGTCTAAGAATCCAAAATTTAGTCCCCCAGCACCCAGGTCACCAATTCGGACCCAGAACAGGTTCTCAGCTCTCCGCAGCGCGCCTGTGGAAACTGAGAATAATAAAGTGCTCATAATTGGCGATTCCATAGTGCGGAATGTTAGAATTCCAAACTATGTTAAACCAGCAGTTAATGTTAAGTGCCTTGCAGGGGCCAAGATTTCTGGCATAAAGGCCGCATTGGACCGTGTTGCCGACGATGAAGTATCTACCTTATTGCTGCATGTCGGCACTAATGATATTTATTTACAGCAATCTGAGGTATTAAAGCGGAACTTCATCTCTCTATGCACCAAAGCTAAAACAAAATGTCGGAATTTAATTGTATCTGGTCCCTTACCAAGATTGTATAGAGGGGATGTGATTTATAGCAGATTGCATTCCTTTCACTGCTGGCTAGAAACCTGGTGTGCAAATAAAAGCATAGCATTTGTGAACAATTGGGATGATTTTTGGGAAAGGCCTGGATTTTTCAGAAGAGATGGTCTTCATCCTAACTGGAGGGATCTTATGTATTATCCCAAAATATGGCAGCAAAACTGCCTGGTTGACTGATTAGAGCACCATCCAGGCCGCAGTCATGTGATCTTAAATCACAGGCTGTTGTTTATCCCACCTGTTATTTTCCTGAAGCTGTTACCCATAATCCCTGTTGTGGGGCATCCAGTAAATTTAGTCTTGAAACAAACCATAAATTAATTGATAACCAAAAATAAGGTGTATAATTAGACCAAGGGATAAAACCAGACACTCCACCAGGGGCATCTGTAATAGAAATTTAATTCAAATTAAAACAAAAAATATATCAGCAGTTCAGAAAGAACCATGCAGTTTTAAATGCTGTTTATTGAACATTCGCTCTCTTGGCACTAAAGCTGTTTTGGTAAATGATATAATATTAAGTACAAAATCTGATCTGTGTCTTCTTACTGAAACCTGGCTTAGTAAATGTGACACTGTTCCCTAGCTGAGGCGTCACCAGATGGATACTCGTTCCTTCATAAGTCTAGAGATTCTGGTCGAGGAGGAGGCCTTGGAATAATTCATTGTAACAAAATGCAAATCACTCCTAAAAATTTAGGCAACTTTACATCCTTTGAGGCATTCATTTTAAATATTAAAACAGATTCCAACACAATTATAGTGCTAGTCTACAGACCACCAGGGCCATATTCATTGTTCATGACTGAATTTAGCAACCTTCTGTCTGATTTGGCTATAAATTATGATCACGTAGTTCTGATGGGGATTTTAATGTACACATTGATGTGGAAACTGACACTTTTAGCAAATGTTTTACTTATTTGTTAAATTCAGTAGGATTTTGTCAGATTGTCAAAGGTCCAACTCATAATCATAACCATACATTAGATTTAATTATAACTTACAAAGTTGAAATTCAAAATTTAAATATTACTCCATTAAATGTAGTTATTTCCGATCACTTCTTAATTACGTTTGATTTAGTTCTGCCCATGCCAGCGCACTCGCAGATTAAAACAAAGACAGTGCGACATCTAGATTGTAATTCTGCTTCAAAATTTATAGATACCTTGAGTAAGTCGAGTGTAATTGTGGAAAACCATTTAGATCAGTTAACATCAAATGTAAACGTGGAAAACAATTTAGATCAGCTAATATCACATTATAATGTGACCTTGAGAGATGCTCTGGACACAGTGGCTCCCTAAAACAAAAGTGATCAAAGCACATAGAAACTCTCCCTGGTTTAATGAAAACACTCGAGCTCTTAAATTAGAGTGTCGAAAACTGGAGCGCAGATGGAGAACAACAAAGCTACATGTCTTTCAAATTGCATGGACAGAGAGTGTTAATAAATATAAAAGGCCCTCTTTAAAGCTCGCTCAGAATACTATTCTACATTAATAGATAGCAATAATAAAAATCCTAGGGTACTTTTTAGAGCAGTGGCTAAATTAACAAATGGGAATTCAGATCAACAGTGCAAAATACCAACAGATATTAGCAGTACAGACTTTATGAACTTCTTCAATGAGAAAATTAAAAATATAAGATCCCAGATCTCAGCATCACAGTACAAACCAAATACTAGCTTAGCAGACCCTGCTCACATTGCATTCAGCACTTTAATAATTTTAATCCTGTAACTGAGCAGGAAGTCTTAACTTTAATTTAAAATGAAGCCCACTACTTGTTCCCTAGATCCAGTGCCAACAAAACTAGTAAAAGTGCAATGGATGTTCTTGTAGCACCATTCTAAACATTATCAATAGTTCATTATTGCATGGCACAGTACCTGATGCACTAAAAGTGTCAGTCATTAAACCTTTACTTAAAAAGTCAGACCTAGACCCACACATACTAAATAACTATAGGCCTATTTCAAATTTACCATTTCTCTCTAAAATACTAGAGAAAGTAGTCGCCAGTCAGCTTCAGTCACACCTTACGCATTACAATTTATTTGAGAAATTCCAGTCTGGCTTTCGCACTGGTCATAGTACAGAAACGGCACTAACACGGGTTGTAAATGACATTCTGATATCCTCTGATGAAGGAAATTCCACTGTAATTATGTTGTTGGACTTAAGTGCAGCATTTGACACCATTGACCATTCTATTTTACTGCACAGGCTAGAAAACGATGTTGGGCTTACAGGCCCGTGCTCGCTTGGTTCAGTTCTTATTTATCAAATCGATTCCAGTATGTACAGAAATGTGCTGACAGTACTCCATCATTATACACAGAAGTTCAATATGGTGTCCAGGGCTCAGTACTGGGACCTTTACTGTTTTCACTTTACATGCTTCCACTGGGATCTCTCATTAGGAAACATAATGTTAATTTTCACTGTATGCAGATGACAGCCAGTTATACCTTTCATTTAAATCAAATGAAGTTTCTCCGATGTTGTCTTTAATTAGTTGTGTTAGTGAATTAAAGGAATGGATGAATGAGAACTACTTGTCTTTAAATACAGATAAAACAGAGATGTTAATTGTTGGAGGGAATGACGCTGATCACAGCAATATTTTGTCGTCATTTAACTCAGTTGGAATCCCAATTAATTTTACTGAATCAGCCCGCAATCTAGGAGTTATCTTTGACTCTAGCATGTCATTTAAAGCATATTACAAAGTCGTCCAAAACATGTTTTTCCATCTTAAAAATATTAGGAAATTAAGGCGCTTTCTAAATAAACAGGATTGTGAGAAATTAATTCATGCATTTATCTCTAGTAGGATTGACTACTGCAATGCGGTGTTCACTGGCTGTTCAAACTGTTCTCTATACAGCCTCCAGTTAATCCAAAATGCGCTGCAAGAATTATTACAAGAACAAGAAAATATGAACACATAACCCCAGTTCTTAAATCTTTACACTGGCTCCCAGTTAAATTTAGGGCAGATTTCAAAATCCTCCTTTTAACATATAAAGCATTAAATGGCCAAGGTCCGCTTACTTGTCTGAACTTATCATGACTTACAAACCTGAGCACATTAAGATCTCAAGATGCCGGTCTGCTTAGGATTCCAAGGATTAATAAAATAACAGTGGGAGGTCGAGCTTTTAGTTACAGGGCCCCTAAACTGTGGAATGGTCTTCCTGCTTCCATAAGAGATGCCCCTCGGTCTCAGCCTTTAAATCCCGGCTGAAGACTCACTACTTCAGTTTAGCATATCCTGACTAGAGCTGCTGATTAACTGTACATACTGCATCTCTGTTGTTAGTCATTAGCACTATAACATAAGTAACATGATAATTATATTTGAATACTAACCCTCACCTATTCTGTTTCTTTTCTCGGTACCCAAATGTGGCCATTGGTGCCACGCCCACCTGCCAAGTTGTTTGCCTGCCTATGGTAAAGTCATCCCTGATGGAGGATCACAGGAATCATGGGAAAGAGGGGTCCTTTCATCGGAGCAATGTTTCAGCCGTGGCATGGCCAAATGGAGATGCAGCTAGATGGATGAGGTCTCCAGGACTCTAAAAATATCCAAACCTAATTATGTCATATCATCTACTGTTAAACCGTAATTCTAAAATTTTTATTATGCTGTCTTAAGGAATTGTTCTGTTGTGTATATTGTATTGTATTGACCCCCTACTTTTGACACCTACTGCACGCCCAACCTACCTGGAAAGGGGTCTCTCTTTGAACTGCCTTTCCGAGGTTTCTTCCATTTTCCCTACAAGGTTTTATTGGGAGTTTTTCCTTGTCTTCTCAGAGAGTCAAGGCTGGGGGGCTGTCAAAAGGCAGGGCCTGTTAAAGCCCATTGCGGCACTTCCTGTGTGATTTTGGGCTATACAAAAATAAACTGTATTGTATATTGTATTGTATTGACAGCATTGCCCCAATGGATTTTTTCTCTATATTTCTTGCTGTTTTAGGTAGCTCACTATCCTGAGGTCTTCTTGTATAAGCCACACCAATTGGAGATCATTCAACAGTGACAAGCTAGCCTTTTTTTCTTAGGCACCCCTGCAGCTAGCAGTGTAGTTACTCATTTGATGTGGAATGCCAACTAATATGGGTGTTGACTCAGCTGTAGGTGGCACACGGGATGAACAAGCATCTCAGCAAAGAATCAGCTAAAAAAACCTTGCCTGGACAGGAGACAGGAGACAGAAAGGCATCCAAGCTGAAAGAAGGAAGGATGTCGCACCTGGACAAGATTTCCTTAATGGATGGATGGACATCCCAGCCAGAGAAGATGGTTCCTTACTCGGGCAGGAAGTCTCATAGAAATGGACAGGTGTCCGAACTGGACATGTGTATAGCACCTTCCCAGGTCGGGATAAAAGAGGACAGAAAGGACAGGGAAGGGCTATCTCTGGGCTTATTCCCCCAGTCGCTAGATGGCAGGGGCCCTCAATATTGGCACCCACTCAGGAAACAGCCAGGAATACCGGGAATTGTGGTCTGGCAGCACAGCCCTGCTGGGGTCCACGGGTGCCACAGGTGGACACTGCAGGGAGATGCACTTCCTGTTATGTGGGATTTCCATATAACCCAGAAGTACATCCAATGGGCAACAGCCCTGGCACCGGAAGTAATCACATGTCCAGGTGAGTCGGTGCTGGGGGGAGAGCAGTGCAGTGGAGAGAGGAGAAGTGTTTGGAGGTAAATTGTGCTTGGTACTTTTTGTGAGGTATACAATAAACACCCATTTATTTGAATTCAGGACTGCCTTGTTGTGTTCGTCTTGGGGTTTAGCACTCTCTGGCAACCCCTTGTCTTCACTCAGAATTGATATTATTCCCACCAGGTGCAAGAGTCAACACTGTGTCGGAAGTGTATTGACTCAACATGTAAGAGAACAGGCAAGAGAGACTCTACAGGGGTAGGGGCACATATTGAAGGAGCTTAAAAGGAGGTGCCATGAATAGTGTGAGAGTTTTGACCTTTGCGAAAGGAAAGAAGCTCACTTTGTGGCATGAAAGCTTGTGATGACTGCAGTTCATCTTGAAGAGGATGAGCAGCATCTCCCTAGAATAACAGTGATTGTTGATTAAGATCCTATCTTAATGCCTTTCAAGTTGCTTCTGTCTGTGTGTCAGTCCTTCCACCGCCATACCACAGGCTGTTACACTGGTGGAAGTGGTTGAGATTGAATCACCTAACAACTTTAGATGGAAGATTGGATCTGCCTGAACATTGGCCATTGTTCTGGGCACCTTTTCTCCATGCAGTCTGTTCACATGGCAACATGTGCAAAGGAAGCAAAACAGAGCCAGTTAACAAACACCTGTCAAGATCCCATGTCATTTACTGGACTTTGAACCCCACAAGCAAGTAGAAGGGACCCTGATCCTCCTTGGTGGCAAGTTTGATGTCTGGCCACTACAAAGGCACACGTTCATGGAAAGCTTTCTGGAGCATACTTCAAGTAATCTCTGTTGCAAATGGATGGGGAATGAAAGAACAGACAGTGCAGTTGGTTGCAGCACTACATTGAGAAGCAATAAGTGTTTTAGAAAACTTTTCTCACAGAGACCTTACAGAACTGAGCAGGCTAATGGTCACTAATGAGTGATGGTTTGACAAAGTGGAAGGACCACTGGGCTTCATGTGTGTGAATATCTGACGAATGACTGGGAAAGGTAGAGATTCAGTCCTTAGTGAGGTGGAGTTTCCCTCATTTTTGACCAGATGCAAAAATGATCTGGTAGGAGACACCTTCTTATAGAGCCTAATACTGACGGAACTGCATCACGAAGCTCGTCTCACTGCAGAAAGCATTATAGCAAGCAGTGGACTGTGAAATCATGCTACGAATGGAAACTGTGCAAGGTGAATTAAATGTCAAAAATGCTGATTTAATACCTGCGGGTTCTCACCTTTCTCTTCTTTCCCTGGCTGAGTGGCTACAATACTATAAAAATATGGGTCTCTATCACTCATGAATTACTACTAATTATTCCAGTGCAAGAGGAAGGCAGTGACATTGCAGCTTTGTGTAAAATGAAATGAGCACAGAATGTCAGTTTTATAGAAAGGCATGTTTTATAATTACAAATGTGTTTTTTGTTTGCAATTAGATGTTTTACTATTTTTTTAAACTGTTTAGTGTTTGTGTCTAGCACACAGGCTTTATAATGCATACAGACTATATAATGGGTACATTATTAGAATAAATAAAAATTGAAGATTAAAACATCCCACTAGTTCCTAGATCACTGTAGGGACAAAGTCTGCTGTTGCAGTGTGAGATTCAAATGTCAACTCTAATACAGAGAAATGTTAAGCAGAGTAAAAAAAATTTAAATGTAAAATAAGTCTGCAGTGCCCCCTTCTGGAGATAGAGAACAACAAACACAGGGCACAAATAGCAAATCCTAAAATCATTTGAATAATATGTAAAAAAGGGGAACGGTTCACTTTCTCTGTGTGGGTTTTCTATGAGAATCATGATTTCAACATTTATTTCTTCACCACATTTTTGTAGAAAGAGACAAGGTCAAAACGTCTTGTAAATAGTAAAAAAAAAATTACAGTTACAAAATTAAAATTACTCAAAAGAAGTGAGAGTACATATAATTCTAATTTTATTTAAGCAGTTGTTGAGTCTCAGATGGTTATAGTGAGAAATTCAAGTGTGCATTTTTGCTGTAGTCAGATAGTCTGGGAAGAGAAGTAAATTAAACACAACACCTGGCCTTGAATGCCACCAAACATCTCCTTGGATGGTCAAAGATATGCCCATTATGTTGATTGTTGACTCTAAATGAACCTGGTGTAAGGGTGTACTCTTTTCCATTATGCTTGTACCTGATGCTGTGATGGCCTACAGTTTCCTATGAACATTTAATGCCAAAACAACTGAGAAATTGCTCACTTGTTGACTTAGTCCTAACTTCAAGCATGCTTTAATTCATAAATGTACCCATTGACTAAATCCAGTTGTAGAGTTGCAGGAAGGCAACTCAGAATTGATTGCCATTCTACGATAATCTAATCTATCTAGATTTTATGTAGAAACTTTATGGAAAACAATACCAATAGAGAATCGATGAAGGTATACAGAGCTAAATGGGATCTGTATTAAACAGAAGTTTACTTAGATAGATAGATAGATAGATAGATAGATAGATAGATAGATACTTTATTAATCCCAAGGGGAAATTCACAATACTTTAACCAATAGTACAGTAAATCCACAGAAGAAATGACTTTACATGTCAAGGTGAAAGTAGAAGATGATAAAATGGAAACTGTGTTAATAAGGAATAATAATGAGCAAATATCAAGAACTGCATTGCAAGATAAAAGAGAATGAGAGTTAAGCATAGGTCAAGTATCGAAACCAATGAAGCCTCTCAAAGAGAGAAAGGAGAGTTATGGGGATGGGGGATCCCAAAAACTGAAATTGGAGAACACAACAAATACTGCTACAAATTTGAAAAGAAAATCATATGATCTTAATTAATTAAATAATTAATTGGCATGAAAGTTCAGATGGGACCGTAGCAGAATTTTCCTTTCTGTGTGCTTTCTTCTTCATCTTTTCCCACTTCTATGTGAGGTTGATATGCTTGATCAAATTTCTCCAAACTGCTTGGTCCAGCACCTCCTCGCCAGTCAAACCCTTTTCTTTCAGATCTTTTTTTACTTTATCTGTTCACCTTTGCTTTGGCCTCCCTCGCTTTCTCTTCCCCTGTAATTCCATTCCCATCACTCTTTTGCCCACACATTCATTGTGATTTACCTTTTTGTGTGAAAACCTCTTTAATGAAAACATTACCTTACTGTACTTAATTAATAAAATGTTACTCTTTTGTTTACTCTACTCCTACTCCTCAATTAAATTATACACCTCACTATATCAGCCCTATGAACTTTGCCTATTTTGCCTATTCAATCTCTTTGAAAATGGGATATTTCCATGGCCATTCCTCTCCAATAGTCTATTATTTTTAAAATATTACTGTATCAGTTAGAAACTATAATCTCTAAAATATTCATACCAATTGTGTCAATCTAGGGCAGTAGGCACTTTTGTTCAAATTTTTTGAGGATATCCCATCATAACTTCTTTTTGTTGCAGTGTTGTCTCTTTTCTGTCTTCCATTCTTATTGTTAATATTTCACTTTTGCCTTATTTTCTTCTGCTTGATCTTTCCTCCCTCTCACTGAATATTTTCCAACAGAGGTCATTCTCCCTTGGCTTTCTTGCTGCTAAATTTGTTTTAATATAAACCTGTTGGGAAATCCACGCACTTTCCTTCATTTTCAGCTTTCAAAGCCTTGTTTCTTAATTTAACCCGACTAGCACGTTCAGCAGCAAGGGTTAATGGGGCATCCAGGGTTAACAAGGGAAGTGGCAGTACTGGGTGAAGGTCATTTAGACCTGCGTTTGGAGTGGTTCAGCATTGCTGGGGACATGTTGGCTGGACTGCATCTCTTGCTTGACAGTTTGGACTTCTTTAATTTTACACATTAGATATTTAGCTTGAAGGGCTGGGGAAAAGAGACAGGGGTTTACACGGTCGGGGGATGTCTACTGAGGAAGGGTAGTTATTCATTTTATAACTTTTTTTTAAAATTATGTACACTGTTCATCTGTGGATGATTAATAAATAATTGATAAAAAAAAATCATGTTCCTGTTTTACTAATGACCATCAATGTGTGAATTCATGCACTGCTGGCATCACAAAAAAAAATCAATCAAATAATGGGAAGCCAGGGACTGGTCTGTCTGGATTGGCTTCAGATCATTGTGGTGCCCTCTGACATCACCAACATTATCTGATAAAATACAGGAATATAGATTTAAATGTTAAGTAAAATGAAAGCCTCACAATCACCTACAGGTCAAGACAATATATTGGCTATGAACTGCCTAAACTGAAACAGCAACATCTCAAGTTTAGAACTAAACGGGTTTGAGGTGAAAAAAGTATGATTACATGAAAGAACACATAGACTACACACACTGCATCCATCGGTCAAACACAAGATTCTTCTGTAGCACTTCTTCTTGTCTTCTAACTATCATACACCAGGGGCCTCATGTATAAATAGTGCGTACGCACAGAAATGTTGCGTAAGAACTTTTCCACGTTCAAATCGCGATATATAAAACCTACACTTGGCGTAAAGCCACGCAGTTTTCCACGGTACCTCATACCTTGTCGTATGCAAGTTCTCCGCTCGGTTTTGCAGACTGGTGGCACCCAGTGTCAAAGCAATGCTACTGTTCCTGTGTGGTTACACCTTATTTTCCTGAAGCGGCTTTATAAATACACTGAAACTAACCACATATTGTTTATTATTGTAACGCATCTGATTGTAATTAACTTGTAACAATATAATGGTCCAGGGAATAGCTATAGTATTCCAAATGCCATAACTGCTTTAGCGTTGTTACTCTCAATGCACCTTCTTCTTCTTCTTCTTGTTCTTCTTTCAGCTCCTCCCGTTAGGAGTTGCCACAGCGGATCATCTTTTTCCATATTACTCCCACTGCACCACTCGGAGTATTTATATCACTGTATCTGAGTGTGAATCACAGCAGCAGCTAATCGGAAAGAGAATTATTGGTATACAGCTTCAAGGACACACTGTCTCAGCCACGGCAAAACGTTTCAAAGCCTTTCCTGTGGACCTCGCGGTTCAGAAACAGTTTTATCCCAAGAACTTTAAATGCACTTAATCAATTGCTCCTTGTAGAACTGTTTGTACTTATAAGTACAATCACCCCACTGTAAACTTGCACTACAGTTATAATATCGCACAACCTGAGCCACTTTATAAAGCGCGTATTTACATATGATGACGATATCATTTGTAAGGTGAAATGCAGCAAAATATGTTTATTATATTATACAGATAAAACTTTAACTTCATTTAAATAATCTATATTCTTCGCTGGGAGTGTCGTGAAGGATAGAATAATTAAACATGTACTACGAAGATATTTCAATGTTCCTTAAACGTTTTGAAGAATCGGCGCTCTAAGCTTACAGATGGCTTAACTTCTATTACAAAGCTGATTGTGTGGTGATTGGGTATTTGGGGAAAGAAAAGCAAGGACTGCAGTGGTGGCTACGCCAATATACTGTATATTGAATATAAAACAGAAAGAGAAAATAACAACACAGCTAAAAACGCTGCAACAGATTTCGACAAAAGTTAAATGCTTGTGTCATGAGCACGAGGCGGCTATGCAGTGTCTGCAACGGACGTGGCCATTCACCGTGCATAAGCTACCTTACTGACATTGGCGGGCGAAGGAGCCACCGATTCTTCCTCTGCCCAGTGCCACCACAAGCCTAGAGCCGCCTCTGAGTACTGCTGCAATAAATGATTTCATCGATGGTCGCACACAATCACTGCGCCGTGAAACTCATGTTTAATAACATGCTTTAACTCCTATCATCATAAAAATAATATTACGTATACATCTCAGTATTTTAGTTATTCAGAGAGCTGTAATATCACAAATGTAATGGATTCTGTGTCCAGTTGGAGGAAGAGAGCCGGTTTAAGAAGCAAGTAGTGATTCACACACATAGAGCACATAGAAGATCAAATACAAAACAAAGCATTTAACGTGCTACTTTAACTACGAATTGATTTGAGATTTAAGATGAAGTTTATGATGTTCTACTTTAATGACAAAATAAACTACGTGATTAAAGTGGAAATGTCGAGATTGAAGTTGACATTTCGTGCTTTTTCCCCACTGTGTGCCTTTTCTTCTCTGTACCCTAATAAGTTTCATATGACACTCAGACAGTGGGCTACAACTTTGATATGTGACTTCTTTTTTATTTCCGGCACTGTGCGATTTTGTGAACGTGAGCTTTCAAGTTTCTCCAACACGCTATGTCACTCGATCAACTTCCTTTTGTTGATTATACCACGGTTTATTTGAACAAATAGTATGTTTTTCCTTTGCCTCCACTTGGCATTCGCTGAAATTCTTATATTTTCCCCCGTGCTTTTCCCATTGTCTTTTCACAGAAGGCTGTGCTTAAGGGTGATTTATATTAATTTGCATATTCAAAGAGGCATAATTCTGGGAGGAGTTGGGGCGTTACATAAAGCGCGTGCACGAGCATTACTTTTCACGCTGATCGGGATTTATGTAGCGGAAGAACATGGAAGTTGGAGTATGCACAGATTCCTGCATCTGGATTTTTCTGTGCGTAAGCACATTTCGGCTTTTGTGCTTACGCCATGTTATAGTGCGAGTTCTACGCACTGCGTTATACATAAGGCCCCAGGTCTTTGATGGACAGTACAAGCACAGCAAACAATTAAAAATAATTGTATCTATATCTGCTGTTTTAGTACCAAGACCTCATCAAGTAGAAAGAACATAAGCAAGACTTCTTTGGTGGCTTTTTCAAATTTAGCACCATTAGGTATAACTCCTCAGCCCTATTTTGAACAGGTGTTTGCTTTTGCTCAATTCATTCCTGGTATTGAAACACTTTCTTTTTGTATTTTTCAAATTAATGTGGTTACCTTTAAGGATACAAATGGATCTGAGGGATAGCCCTCACTTTAGAGACGAAAATAAAGGATTCTAACCTTTAAGCCCAATTGCTGAACATGAAAGCTTTGGTTGCACATGCACAGAAACATCTAAAGACAAACTGACAACACTGCAGGGCCAATCGATTTAGAGTCTCAGCTGGAAACAGACTTGCAGGACCTGGCATGAACACAATTTCATATAATCTACAGGAAGCAATAGGAAATTACACTGAGAATATGATGGAAAATTAGGATAAACAATTGCTCAAGAAGACAAGGTTGAGGACTGTTATAAACATTTTATTAATAAGTGAATTGACCGAGGGAAGCATATTAATTGTAATAGGTTCAAGTTTAAGTGAGTGTGGTTGTGTGCCTCTGCATGCACTTTGATGGACTGTCATCCCAACACAGGCATGATTCCACTCTTGTGCTCAATGTAATTTGGTTTAAATATTCAGAACACTGATGTTTGGATATTCCTTTACACACTTGTAGATACTTGTAGGAAGTAAAATGCACAGGGATGCACCACACACACTGCAGCCCTTGTCCTTTAGTGGTTTGATATATTAAATCTTCTTCTTTGTTTACAAAAACGTGTCATTTGAACCTGTTAAGGTAATCTTTAGAATAATGTACTGTTTAAATACCATCCTGCCAACTAATAGCCCACTGGCGACACATGAAAATAAAATCAAGATTAATTTAATTTGAATGTCTGTGGAGTTGTAACACTCCTAATATCAGGCCAGGTGAGAAGATGTATGGACAATAATAAATTGCATGAAACTCCTTCCATTCTTCATGCTCTTTGATTCACTCATTTTTCATGCTGTCTGGGACACACTACTGCTATTATTTGTTTTAAAAAAATGGTAGAAAAAAAAAAAGTAGTGGCAATTTTTCAGTACCAGTGGATGATTTCCCCTTGGGATTAATAAAGTATCTATCTATCTATCTATTAGGGTTATTTCTTTTCAAATACAAAGGTTCATTGTGGAGCATAAACAAATGTAATGTTGTTGCTATCAGTTGCCATGCAGAGTTTAATACAGAATGCTGTATCAAATCCCTGCCTGTCATTCCACATTCACCCTTTGTCTTGCTGGGTTTTTCTACAATATCTCACAGACATGTATATCAGGTTAACTAACAATTCTATTGTAGTTGTCCGAGGGAATGACGGGTTGAAAACCATGATAAATGTTGGGGCGCTAACCCAGCTATCCCCGTTTACTTCTCAAGTTTTACGAAAAATAGTGTGCAATGGCTCAATAACAAACTAAAGAGTTGCCCACTGGCATTCCAATCAAAAGAAATACTACCTCTAATGGCATCTCTGTATCACTTAGATCGAAGTATGGAGGAGCTCTGTCTCTTCACTCTCTGGACAGTTCGACTACTCTGTGGACGCAAAGGAAGGCAACAGAGTTAGCGGTCCACGGTGGAATTACATACGTAGGAAGAACCCGGACAGTGACGCTCTGACATGCATGTGTGACTAGTGATAGGAAAATGATGCCTTGTGAGGCTTTGAGACTTTCTTTCTATTTGTGCTGAAAATGATTCGAAGCTTTGAAACCTCAGCCTCAGTATGAACAGCGACATCTGGTGGTTAACTGAGGTCAAGGCAAACTCTCAAGAGAGCAAGTGAAGCAGCACTGTTTCAGTCTAACGTCACCAGTAAAAGGTCAGAAAAGTCTGTGTTCATTTAATTCTGCTAAGGTCATTGTCCATTTATACTATTTAACTTTTGAACACCATTTTCTGCTGTTATTCACCATCTGTCACCAAAGCTCTCCAAATCTCTCTCTCCACACAACCACAATGATGCATTTTATACAGGCTACCTGTTAATTTAGCACCAAAGCTGACAAACTGATGAAACACTGTCAAACCAATATAGCGTGCTGTGAAGCACTGATGACATCTCTATGTGTGACACTAGTTAAATCCCATCTAAGTAGATTTGTGCATCAGTAGGCCTTGTAATGGATTGTGGCTCTGTGCTGCAGCTAGGACAGGCTGCCCCCTGCAATATCTTTGAATTGAGATCAGCAAGTTAGAAAATAGATGATTGATACACAAACAGACATTTACTTTTTGTCATCTTTGGATTGATATATGGAACACAATGGGCAGTTTTTAAATAAATAATCGCTGCACTCGCGGCTTAAACTGGGGGCATGGTAGTGTGGCGGTAGCGGTTCCCGGGCGCAATGCGGGTCTGGGCATTTCTGCACTTAAGTGCACAGGTGGGGGATCGCCCGTGTCCGTAATTGATGCCAGGAGCTGGTAATTGCCACACTTGTGCCTCGTCCCCATTATAAAAAGGAGAAGCACGAGTGTGGATGGGCGGAAGGCAAGAAAGAAAGAAAGAAAGGAGGTTAGAGAAAGAAGAAGGCAGGAGGAGAAAAAAGCTGGTGCGGGAGCAAGCGAACAAGAGAGGAGACTCACTTGAGCAAAGGCGGGCAGTGGGAAGGAGAGCCATGGCAGGGTGCAAGGGTGCATCTCTGGGATGGATGGATTGGATCACTCCTGCTGAGTATTTTAGAAGAACAGGAGTGACCAGGATCATGGACAGCTTGTCGCATAAGGCCGAGAAGGCAGCGGGAGTCGAGGAGGCTTGGGAGGGACAGCCCCAGGGTGAGCGCCCTGGCCATTAGGGACCCAAGTCTCAGTCTGGCAAGTAAGCTATACGTAGCCAGGGGAATGGAAAGCTACCAGACCAGTTGGGAGTCAGCTGCACCTGCAGATAGGGTGACTCCCCTGTTGTAAGCCCTGTATGGGAGAAGTAGGGGAGCTGCCAGTTAAGAGAAGAAGGCAAAAGGTTTTTAAAAAGGACAACTTCTAACCATCATTTTATCCTCATTTTTTTAATGGAAATACTTATTATGGATTTTAAACTCCACTTATCACTTGTGATGTTTATGGATTATTTATTTATGGAAATATAAAGAACTGAACTTTTTATTTGAACACTGTTTTGATGTTTTTTTTTTTGTTAATAAAAGCAGGGGACAATTTTACACCATCCCCTTGCTCCATGTGTGATTTGTCCTTGTTGCACAGCTTGTCCGGTTACACTGCTAATGGTGTTAGGCTCAAGAGGCTCCCAAACAGGAATAGGGAGCATGGAGTAGGATCCACACTGTCACAGTACCATTACAAAGAACATTAAATAACAAGAAAGATTACAGTATCAAGTATCCAAAGTGATCACTATGGCAAAATCAACATGTCGCATACAAGCTAAAAATGTACCTCGTGTAAAAGGAGGTACTTGTAAGTGTGTGTGAAAAATTTTAATCATAAATTTCAAACCAATGTTTACAAATCAAGTACAGAAACAATGCAAACTTCACAGTATGTATGGTGAAACTGAGTTTAAGGTGATTGTTGTATAGATCTTTTAAATCTATTAGATGAAATAAATATACTATACAGCGTGAAATACAGAGCATAATTTCATTGAACAGCAGGGAAAATTTAAATTAAAACCAAGAAAGAACAGACAGGTTTTGAGTCTGTATTAATATTCAAATGTTGCTTACAAGAGCAGAAAGATAGTAAGAATGCCAATGTTAGAAAACTTCAACAGTCAAACAGATTTGTATGGTGTGAGCATGTAGGCATATGTAAGAAACTCATGGTTCAAGGTTTTTATTTAGTCATGTAAATGTAACAAGAAGTTTGCCTTCTCAGTTGCATCTAATAACAAACAGAAATAAAAAAAGTAAAGACAAGGCAGATTAAAACCTACACAGAAACTCTAAAATATTTACCAACAACCTCTTTGCTATCTACTTTTAGCAGTTTCAAAGTATGTTTTTACCTAAAATGGTTACATGATGTATATTGAAAATTCTACACTTCTGTAAATTTTTTTTATCTCCAATATTCCTTATTAAAAAGGCATATGGTGCTGGGAGGAAAAGACTTTCCAGAATGGCTTGTGGGGGTATTTGGTACAACTATCCTCCGTGATTAACTGAAGTTCTGCGAGTAATGGGTGTCTATCTCAATTGAGATGATTTCAAGTTTTTTTTTTTTGTTTTTTTTTTACCTTGCCCTTTGACACACATTTACCAAATGTTCCAAATCAGCCCCAATGACGTTGACTGAATGTTTGGTAATATGCCAGAACCTTTCTAAAATTTTATTTGTTATACCACTAAACCAGGCAATGAAGTTGCAAGTAATGACAAACCGGATTGAACTGTGATAAAAGGACAGTATGTGGTCATTATCCACTTCAGTCTTCAGTTTACAGAGCAGAAATAAGTGCCGATTGTATTTAGAGTACTTTTTTTATTAGTATTCCAATTAAAATTATCTAAGATACTGTAGCCACTGACAGGTGAAGTGAATAACATTGATTATCTTGTTACAATGTTAACTTTTAAGGGGTGGGATATATTAGGAGACGATGGTTGGAAGCAGGAAAAATGGACATGAATAAAAATTTAAGCTTTATTAACAAGGAACAAGTTGTGATAACTAAACAACAGGGTCTCCAAAATATCAGGTCTTATGGAGTGTTCCCAGTATACAGTGATTAGAACTTAACAAAAAGTGGTCCAAGAAAGTACAACCGGTGGGCTAGGGACAGGGTTAGGGGCACCCAAGGCTCAGTGAGTGATGGGTGTAGGGAGAAAGACCAGCTCATCTGGAGCGATCACACAGAAACTGCACTGTACTACTAACTACTGAAAATCTTAAACATGGACATTGAAGAAAGGTGTCAAAACACACAGTACATCGCAGCTTGCCGTGTATGGAGCTGTATACGTAAGCATCAGAGCTGGACCAAGTAGCAATGGAAGAAGGTGGCCTTTCCACCTGATGATAACAGATATGTGGTTCATACAGTCATAAGAAAAAGTTTGGGAACCCCTTTCAGCCTGCACAATAATTTACTCTACTTTCAACAAAAAAGATAACAGTAGCATGTCTTTCATTTCCTAGGAACATCTGAGTACTGGGGTGTTTTCCGAACAAAGATTTTTAGTGAAGCAGTATTTAGTTGTATGAAATTAAATCAAATGTGAAAAATTGGCAGTGCAAAAATCTGGGTACCCTTGTAATTTTGCTGATTTGAATGCATGTAACTGCTCAATACTGATAACGTGCAACACCAAATTGTCTTAGTTTGTTAAGCCTTGAACTTCTTAGACAGGTGTGTCCAATCATGAGAAAAGGTATTTAAGGTGGTCAATTGCAAGTTGTGCTTCCCTTTCTTCATCATATAAAGCACTTTGAGCTACATTATTTGTATAGAAATGTGCTATATAAATAAATGTTGCTGTTTAACTCTCCTCTGAAGAATGACAGCATGGGATCCTCAAAGCAACTCTCAAAAGATCTGAAAACAAGGATTGTTCGGTATCATGGTTTAGAGGAAGGCTACAAAAAGCTATCACAGAGGTTTAAACAGTCATTTTTAACTGTAATGAATGTAATCAGGAAATGGAAGTTCACAGGTACAGTTGCTTTTAAACCCAGGTCTGGCAGGCCAAGAAAAATACAGAAGCGGCATTTGCGCAGGATTATGAGAATAGTTACAGACAACCCACAAATCACCTCCAAAGACCTGCAAGAACATCTTGCTGCAGATGGTGTATCTGTACATCGTTCTACAATTCAGCACAATTTGCACAAAGAACATCTGCATGGCAGGGTGATGAGAAAGAAGCCCTTTCTGCACTCACACCACATACAGAGTCGCTTGTTGTATGCAAATGCTCATTTTGATAAGCCAGATTAATTTGGGAAGTGCTTTGGACTGATGAGACAAAAATTAAGTTATCTGGTCGTAACAAAAGCGCTTTGCATGGCGGAAGAAGAACACCACATTCCAAGAAAAACACCTGCTACCTACTATCAAATTTGGCGGAGGTTCCATCATGCTGTGGGGCTGTGTGGCTAGTTCAGGGACTGGAGCCCTTGAAAAGTCGAGGGTCAGATGAATTCAACCCAATATCAACAAATTCTTCAGGATAATGTTCAAGCATCAGTCACAAAGTTGAAGTTACGCAGGGGTTGGATATTCCAACAAGACCCAAGACACAGTTTGAAATCTACAAAAGCATTCATGCAGAGTGAGAAGTACAATGTTCTGGATGGTTATCACAGTCCCCTGACATGAATATCATCGAAAATCTATGGGATGATTTGAAGCTGGCTGTCCATGCTTGGCAGCCATCAAATTTAACTGAACTGGAGAGATTCTGTATGGAAGAATGGTCAAAAATACCTCCATCCAGAATCCAAACACTCATAGGCTATAGGAGGCGTCTAGAGGCTGTTACACTTGCAAAAGAAGGATCAACTAAGTATTGATGTAATATCTCTGTTGGGGTGCCCAAATTTATGCACCTATCTAATTTTGTGATGATGCATATTTTCTGTTAATCCAATAAACTTAATGTCACTGCTAAAATACTATTGTTTCCATAAGGCATGTCATATATTAAAAGGAAGTTGCTACTTTGAAAGCTCAGCCAATGATAAACAAAAATCCAAAATTAAGAGGGGTTCCCAAACGTTTTCATATGACTGTATATTGTGATTTGCAGGCAGATGGTGATAGGCTGTGTGGGAGCAGAAAACGTGGAATGAATACTGTAAGTGATTGGACCTGTTAAAGGGTTTCTGTTCTGTAAGGGGCAGACACACCTCTTGGGAGATGAGTGACAGGAGATGTTGGGAGAAAAGGGAAGGTGTGGTGGAAGGAAGGTTTGAGTAGGGAGTCAGGAGACACTAAACAGGACTGTTTGCAGTGTAGAAAAAAAAAAGAACGTACATGGCAGGAGGTAAACTGATTGATTGGGAAAGCTTTCTTTTAATGTTTTGGAGGTGTGCTCTGTAACCCAGATAATGGAGTCTAAGAAATGACAATGAGCAAATATAAATGCATTGTTTGCTAAAATATTTTTAAATGAGTTCCTTACGGAAAATCAGACCAGTGGCTGAATAGAAAACCCGTTCAAACGGAATAGCTTTTGAATTGAAGATAGGCCTCTCCCCCTCATTCATCAGGGAAGAACTATGACTTCAGTTCAAAAGTGTAATGCTCTTTGAAGGCTTTTCCAGAAATTACTGGTATTCATACGTTTTCATTTATTATTAGCCACCACATATTCTAATATATATATATATAGTATTATATTATATATATATAGTGACTGTAGGGGGCGCTGTCGCTCCTCCAAACCTGCAGACAACACGTTCAGACACCAGGTAAAAATATAACAAATAAATTTAATTTCTGTAATAATGTGCACCAAGCACCTCCACAATACACTATAATAATCCACAATAAATCAATCCAATAAATCCTCCTCTCCACCCAGCAGCTCCGTCACACTCTCTCCCAACTCCGGCTTAGTCAGCTGGGTTTCCCACAGTCCTTTATGTAGTTCGTGACCTGGAAGTGTTTCTGTCCTTCAGTCCATGATTCCATAGCACCTCCGGGTCAGATGAAAACTTAATTTTTCCAGCCCGGAAGTACCTCATTTTTCCATCCCTGTCACTAGGGAGTACTTCCAGGCTATAATAAAAACATTTGTGCCACCTGCAGCGTCCCCTGGCGGCCCCCATGGTATCCAGCAGGGCTGTGAAGTCGAATTCCATTGTTCATGATGCCCTGCGGGAATGCGGGACACCTCCATGTTGCAGGGAGGTCTCCATCTAGCGGCATAGGGGTGCTGGTCGGAATAAACTATATAAAATATATATTGTGAACGCTGGCCCCGGCACAGACAGACGGACATCATATTTTGCACCCAACACACTTTATTTACACTATTTACAACACTACAAACAGTCACGTGCACTCACAAAACCCCAGTGCCTTCTGCACTGATTCCCCCAAGTCCAGGGCCCACAGTTCTGTGCCTTGCTTCCTGGCCGCCTCCTGTCCTCGCTCTCCAGCTCAGTCCTTCTGCCTCCCGACTTCCACCAATGACTGGAGGGAGGCGGCCCCTTAAATAATGCCCCGGATGAGCCCCAGGTGCTTCCGCCATCTGTTCCTTGGCCCGCCCAGCGTGGCGGAAGTGTCGGCTGCCTTCCTGGCAGCTCTCCGGCGCCACACAAAGTCTTCCCCGGCACTTCCTGGTGTGGCGGAAGTGCCGGGCTCCCGGGATAATTAGGCACCGGGGCGCCGCCTGGCGGTGGCCACGGGTCCCTACAGGGCTGGGCTTCAAAGCCCTGTACCCGAGGCCCCTGCCTACCCAGGACGGACGCCCCACTCGTCTGGAGGAGGCACTCGCCTCCTCCGGTCCTCCAAGGCGCCCCGCCGGGCTCCAGCCCCAACCGGCAACCGCACGGGATAAACCGGCATCGGGGCGCCGCCTGGCGGTGACCACGGGCCCCTACAGGGAAGGGCTTCCATGCCCTCAACCCGTGGCCCCAACAGAACCAGGACGGACGCCCTCGCGGTCTGGAGGAGGCACAAGCCCTCCTCACGCCCTCCTGGGCGTCCGGCCGGGCTCCGCCCGCCGGGGCCACAGTGCCCCACCGCTAGCGAGGACACGTGGGTCCGAACGGCACAACCCGAAAGGGCAGCACGTCCCCAGCGAGGGTCCTACTATGTCCCCAGGGTCCAACACGGCACCCTGGGACATCTGTTCGGCACCCTCGCCGCGCAACGTCCCCCTGTGGTCTGCGCCGCTCTCGCCCCCGCTGTTCCCCCCAGCGGGGTCACTGTAGGCCTCCCGGCGTGGAGCACTCCAGCGAGCGCCGCTCCAGGCGGGCAGGTCCCGTCGACGCCGGCCTCAGCGCCGCGGGGCTTCGGGCCTGTAAAATAAAGGAAAAGAGGGCCAGAAGCACAGCCAGGACACTCATCCCGAGCGCCCCGTCGGTCTCCGTATCGACCGTGCTCCTGCCACCCTCCGACAGCCCCCAACTTGCCTGCTGAAGTCCTCCGCCGCGGTTCCATGCCCTTCCCGCTCGTCGGCCTCGGCACCGCTCTCGCAGGCAGCTCGCCCATCCGCACAGAGGACGGCCCTTCTCCGGACGCGCGCACCCAGCGCCGCGTCCTCTCCTATCGGAGGAACCGGCATTCACCCTTCGGTTCCTCCTTCTTTTCTTGGACGCGCTGACGGTCTGGGTCTGAGCACAGCGAAAGCTCAAATCCAGCCCCGTCTGCGTCCAGGCAGAGCGACAGGAGACAGCTGCAGGCTTGAGCGCAGGGCGCTAGGACCCAGGGCACTCAGCAGCCCCGATCCTACCAGCCCCTGCATATTCGAGCTCCTCGCCGCGCTAGCCGTCTGCACCGCGGCGTCTGCTGTCGGGAGGTTGCTTACTTGGAGCTGATCGTCCCGTAAACGGTCACAGCCATGTTCGGCAAACCTCCCCACTTGCTCTACGGGAACGGCAACACTCACCACTCCCGCCGTGTTCTGCCTGCCTCCGGTTCCAGCGCCGCGCCGATCCTCCGTCTCACTCGGTGTCTTTCTCGACGCGACCGCCATCTCCATCAGCTGCTCACACTGAGCGGCGAGAACACGTAGCAGCTCCTCTAAGGACGGCTTGGCGGGCCGAAGGGACTCCTCCGACGCACGCCGAGCCGCTGGTGGAGAGAGAGAGACAGACGTCGGTGGGCTTACCTGTCCATCAGCTCCACGCGACGCCTGCCTCCTCTGGGCCACTCCCTCTGGCCCAATCGGGTCTCGGTTTGGCACGAGACTGGCATTCCTTGGGCCCGCCTCTATCCAATCATCGGCGGGCACGCAAGACACACCGGCCAATCCCGTGCCTGTCAGCGGGCGGGACATCCGGCCCGCGGCCATCTTGCCTTCCCAGCTCCGAGTGCGGAGACGTGCCTTTTCGCCGCGTTGTGGTTGCGGCGATTCCTCGAGCCGCAGCGGCTCCGCTTCCGCAGCCTTCTTTGCTGCCGCCGCCGCGCGCTGCCGACAGCCCGTGGCCCGGCGTGCTCCTGCCACGGACGCGGATCCGGTTCGTCCCTCCCTGTAAGGATAGAGGTAAGACCGACCCCGCAGGGCCGATGATTGCAGGGCAGGGCACTTACCTCCCGGATCCCGTCATGCCGAGGCCCCGCCTCGGTGTGGCCTTCGGTGCTGCCACGCCGCCTGGCTGTCCGCTCGACAGCGCGACTGGAGCCGCTGCGCCCCGGCGATGTCGGGTTCTCCTCCGCACTCGGGGAAAGCCATTCCGCTGTCCGGAGGCGGTTTCTGGGGCGAACGCCCGCTGGTGCGGGCGCTCCCGCTGCCAGTGTGTGGGTCCGCTGCTGCGCCGGGCCGTTCACAGAAATATTTTGTTTCAACAACACAGGTCCCCGCCTTGAACCAGGCGGAGTATCCTGCCGACTACGCCACTGTGAACGCTGGCCCCGGCACAGACAGACGGACATCATATTTTGCACCCAACACACTTTATTTACACTATTTACACCACTACAAACAGTCACGCACACTCACAAAACCCCAGTGCCTTCTGCACTGATTCCCCCAAGTCCAGGGCCCACAGTTCTGTGCCTTGCTTCCTGGCCGCCTCCTGTCCTCGCTCTCCAGCTCAGTCCTTCTGCCTCCCGACTTCCACCAATGACTGGAGGGAGGCGGCCCCTTAAATAATGCCCCGGATGAGCCCCAGGTGCTTCCGCCATCTGTTCCTTGGCCACGCCCCAGCGTGGCGGAAGTGTCGGCTGCCTTCCTGGCAGCTCTCCGGCGCCACAAAGTCTTCCCCGGCACTTCCTGGTGTGGCGGAAGTGCCGGGCTCCCGGGATAATTAGGCACCGGGGCGCCGCCTGGCGGTGGCCACGGGTCCCTACAGGGCTGGGCTTCAAAGCCCTGTACCCGAGGCCCCTGCCTACCCAGGACGGACGCCCCACTCCGTCTGGAGGAGGCACTGCCTCCTCCGGTCCTCCAAGCGCCCGGCCGGGCTCCAGCCCCAACCGCAACCGCACGGGATAAACCGGCATCGGGCGCCGCCTGGCGGTGACCACGGGCCCCTACAGGGAAGGGCTTCCATGCCCTCAACCCGTGGCCCCAACAGAACCAGGACGGACGCCCCCTCGCGGTCTGGAGGAGGCACAAGCCCTCCTCACGCCCTCCTGGCCCGCCGGGGCCACAATATATATATATATATATATATATATATATATATATATATATATATATATATATATATATATATATATATATAGCCACTAAACCATCAAGAATACATAATCAAGGCACATAATGATTGTTAGTCACAGTGTTTATTATTTGAAAAAGGCACCCGCTTTACTGAATATACACTATGCCATGAGTTTTAGTAGGGGTCATGGTCCCATCTCCTTTAATTTTTTTTTTCACATTTAAAATAACCTAAATTATACATCTTAAGAGGTATTAAGATTAACACCTCCAAATCCTGTCTTAGGTGAGATATTAATACTTTCGGAAAACTATTTAGCTTAGATTCCCTTTACAGTTGTATGTGTGAACAAACAATGTTGATTCAAATCTCAGTGTGAGTTAGAGGTTGATAAAAATAGCTCAATTATAAAGATACTCAAAGAGTAAGGAGATCATACTGTATATGTACTTGTAGCAAGTGTGTTGTTACTTCAGAATCTCAAATCAGAAATGCCAGTGTGGTTACGGCAGCTCTGTTATCAATGGCCATTCTACATGCAGTATTTATACACTCTGGACAGGCATCCTGGCCAGAGGAGGGGATGGTTCCTTAACCACGTGGTACTCCTAACAGGCAGATAAGCATCACTGGCTGGGGAGGTGAAGGGGATCAGACCCAGAAGGGATGGACAGACAGCCCACTGGAAAGGAAAGACATTGCTGGGTGTTTTTACTCCTCCACCATGGTAGATGGCAGCGGCCCTAGATATCAATGCCCAGTGGAAAGCCAACAGTGCATGCAAGGAGATGTAGTCTGGCACAGCAGCCCTGCTGGGGTCACTGGGTGTTGCAAGAGGACTCTGCAGGGAGACCAGCTCCCTGCTGTAATGGACTTTCATATGACAAGGAAGTGCTTCCATCAGGCAGTGGCCCTGGCACTGGAAGTACTCCCAGGTGCAATAAAAAGGACTGCACTCCCTTACCCAGGTGAGTCCGAGCTGGGAGGACGTGGAGCAACACTCAACTGGAGGAGGGCATTGCACTGGTGGGAGGAATTGGGGAGAAGAATTGGTTTGTGGCGAGAGAAACTTGTGATTTTTGTTAACTTGTGGAGGTATTGTGTGTTTTGGAGTAATAAAAACACCTTTATTTGATCCTGGCACACTGTGTGCATTTTTGTTGGGGTTTGTGGCTCGCTGACACTCCAGTGTCCATCACAATATATATATTATATTCATTCCACCATTTGATTTACTATAAGAGCCAGTCACTTAAACTGTGATGGAATTGTTAAAACTATTTAAAAGCTGTAGGCTTGAAAGTCATCTTAGGTAAAAATGTCAGCCAAACATTTAAAGATAAGGTATTTGTCAAACAACATAAAGAAATGATCAGTGCTAGATCATTTTTTGTAATAGCTCTTTTATATTTTATACAATAATATAGTAGCAAATCAACATAATTTACACGGACTGTAATGTGAGTGGGATAAAAGTAACCAGCCACATTTTTCTAATAGCATTGTTCCAACATTGTAGTCAATTAATATTGCTGACATATTGTTAACTTCAATTAAATTAAAAACAAAAAACACTTAGAAAAACAGAAAATGTTAACAGTTAAAACAATTAGAAAAATGCTACCATATACACAGGCTAATGGAACAACATATATTTGTGTCAATTAGTATATTAATGAAATGTGCAGGTGAGACTCAAAAAACCTGACTAATGAAACAGCAAACATTCACAAAAGTCATTAATGAAGATGATGTTATAACTAATAAACTTAATTTATTAAAGCTCCTTAAACCAATTAAGGGGGCATAAAGAGCCAGGGTATGTCGTGGCAGCACTGATCCCAAGTAAGAAGCCAATTTTGGGTAGTGTACCAGTACATAACTGGTGTCTGAAATACTGGGAGAAAAATGCATGTAGAAACAGGGAGAATGTGAAAACTCCACTGAGACAGTAACCAGGCTGGGATTCAATCCCAATCTTCTGGAGTTGTTAGCCAGCAGAGCCATCATGCCACCTATGTGGAATATTGCTTTCACTGAATTCATAAAAAAATATACTTCTAATTCTTTAACCATTGTCTTTATGCCACAAGTAAATCTAATATTTTATACCTCCCCTGCAGATAAAAAAAATGTATTATTTATAAGAGCTAGAAACTACCTCCCCGATTCTGAAGTATTTTGTCACACCTTTATTAGATCTAGGTTGGATTACTCAAGTTTTCCATTAAAACTTCATCCTGAACAATGTATTACAAACTTCAATACACCATTGTTAAAACCCTACAGCATCTCTGCAGTCTTGACTATACAGAAATCCTGTCCATTTGAGAATTACTTTGAAAACTCACTTGCCTAGTTACTGTACAAATTACGAACGCCCCACAAATCCTGTTTACCTTTTATAATCCAGCCTTTTTTACGACAGCTACACAGCCCTTTACAAATACTTATTTGCATTGTCCTGTCTCTTCTTAAGGACTTTTTTTTTCTATACCTTTCATTACCACTTCTTTAACTATTTATGCTCTTAATGTTTTCCTCTTAATTTAGACATCGTATTTGTATCCTGCCAATTTTTGTCCTGTCCATATTATAATTATATTGTTTATTTTGCATTGTCTTAATAGTTGAAAACTCAGTGGGAAAATGCTATAAAACAATAAATATTATTAGTTAATAAATGTTCTCCCAGTCAAACAATATGAACAAATCGGCCAAAACAGTACCAAAACCTTTGGACTTACATTTTCTACAGTACCTTCTGCATGCAATTTTCTAGGACAGGTCATTCAGTAATGTCCTTTGTAAATCGTATGCTTTTGATCAAGTCTCAACTCACCGTTCCAGAGATACAAGAAATTTTTAAAGTCAGATCTCCACCAGCTTATACAACTTCCTTAAAGTTTTGTTGAAAGTGTGAATGTGTGTCTGGCTACCTGAGTTAATGGACCATAAATATAGCAATTAAAGCTTTTATTTGTTGTGAACTAAGTCAATATGTTAAAAAATGACTCCAAAATGTCCACTGGTGTGTCAAACCCTGGCTAGTAAAGAGAGGGTAAAAGTAGATGTTTTATAAATAAAAGGATTTGTTTTTCACAAGCCCTGCACAAAGGCAAAAGGAGTTGCCTGAAACAGCAATTCAATCCAGATCAATCAAGTCCCAGTACACAATTCAGAAGGCAAAGTCAAAAAACAGAGCAAGTGTTCAAAATCCAGTACAATAAATCAAGAAAAGCAAAAGACACTAGAACTCACCAACACAAGTGCATTCACTGCACCACAAGGGGTTATGGATTTTCCTTAGCCTTTGTACGACTGAAGACAGACCCTTGATGGTGAGAGGAAGGTGGCCATGCTTCTTGAGAGACTACCCACAAAACACACAGCACATGGAAAAACATACATAGACATAAAGAAACTAAATAATGAATAATGTTAAAATAACAAAATAAAAAAAACAAACATGAGAAATTTAAACCTCAGCCAGGGAGAAGCCCTGTCTGAAACAACACTATTGGCGTTCCATTGGCTTTGGCCCATATGGTACAGGTCAGATTTGCTAATGCATCTCCCAGACTGAACAGGAATAACCAGGTGCAGAAAATTAATGAATAATATACTCAATACACACATAACTTCAAATGTTTTCACAAAAGCACATTTGAAGAGAGAAATTAGAATGCAACACAGATAAAAAATTGAGTCTCTGCTAGTTTGTGAAATATGACTTGTAACATTTAATTTGTGTTTTCTTTTATGTATGTTTTTATTTTAGGATTGTTTAGATATGATGTAGTTTTTAGTGAATAAAATGTGTGCCTAAAGCTCATGAAGAAAAACTACCATTACTTTCTGAGTGAGTGTTATGCAACAGGAACAGCAGACAGAGTTAACTCATATATCACGAAGGAGGTACATGACCAATGATTTATAGGATATTTTTCAATAGAAATAGGATAGTGGAATGACAATGAATTTTAAAACAGTTTTGTATTCTCAGGTGCATGCAAAATAGATAAGGAATTCTGGGGTATAAGCAAAAAAGGTATTATTACTATTAGAATGATATTTTTAAGCTTAGATAAGCTAACCACTGTGTAGATGCTTGTAAAAACATGTGAAACAGGGACTTGAGTCTTTGTAAGTCAACAGGTTTCTCAATTAGCTTAATGTTAGGTAAATGTAGTTTAACTCTCAAGTAATCAATAGGGATGTTCCGGTCTGGTTTTTTAAGGCCAATACCGATCACCAATTTCATGTTACTTGATTGGCTGATCCCGATCCGAGTCTTTTTTACTGAAAGAGATCGGTGGACGATCAACTGGAGCAGCTCTAGGTAAACAGCATCATGGTAATTTATCACTTGTCTGATTTTGGCTGATGCAGTAGCTTACATAAAGCAGCCAAGCTGTACTAGTGCAGGTGAACTCTTTCAAAGATGGCGATTTGGGAACTGAAAGATATAGGAATCCTGTTAAGAGGCTGGTTCTCCAGGCCTTTCCTAAGAGTATTCTTGCAAGCATTTCAAGGGTAAGAAATCTCTTTTAGGTACATTGGTAAAGAAGCCTCTCAGAGGCATAGATTCAGCAGTGGATTGACTTATCTGATATTGGACAAGTGTAGAGTTCTGGAGCAGCATTGGTCTCTGCTAAGGCATTCCGAAATTCAACCCTTGCAATGGAGGAACCTGTAGTAGCCAGCCTTAGCCATTGTTAAGGTGTTTTCAGTGGTTTAGTGCTGAATCTTTCATAGAAGGTAGCCAGCCCTTAGTAACGATTTCAGAGGTAAGTATTGTGGGGTGTATATGTAAAACAAGGCTAATAATTTAGGTATTTCCAGGAATAAATTTTCCACCAAAAAAAAACCATTGGAGATTAAAATGCTTTTACACAATCAAACAATAAGACAGTACATACAATATGTTGCTTTAGTTATATTTCAGTTATAAATTAAAGTCAATCTTCTATAAAATGCACTCTTCCTCAAAGTGTGTGAAAAATGGTCCAAGTTAACTCAAAATTGTTTATCATGCACATTTCTCACAACTTGACAATCCAGAATACGAGTCAAGAACCTACTTATGTATTATTTATAAAGCACTTTAAAAACAACATCAAGGCTGACCAAAGTGCTGTACAATAAAAACCCAAAATATCAAGCACACAATAACCAAGGGTAAATGAAACAGAAATGCATAAACACATAAGAGCTGAAGAGATTCATAATAAAAAGTATACAGATAGCCACCATATCATACTGGGTTAAAAGCCAGAGAGTAAAAGTGTGTTTTTAAATAAGATTTAAAGACAGCTAGTAAAGGAGTCTGCTTAAAGTGCAATGGTAAATTGTTCCAGAGTTTTGGGGCTGCAACTTAAAAAGCTTGATCACCTCAAAGTTTGCATCGTGCCTTGGGAACACGTAAAAGCATCTGGTCTGCTGACCTGAGAGAGTGAGACGGTACATAAGGGTGCAGCAGTTCTGACAAATAAAATGGGGCACAACCATTAAAGGATTTAAAAACAAATACAAGGATCTTAAAATGGATACTTGCGAGAAATACCTTCTATCACACTTTCCTTTAGGGTGCATATTTTGTAAATGTTCATGGCTTATGCCCTACTGGATTAAAATATTCCTTATTTATCATACATTATTGGGATCACAATATTTTCTCCTGGATTATGGTTAATGAATAGTCTGTTGTGATAATTTACACTTTTCTGCTAACATGTAACCTTACCTTGCTTAGTTGCAAGAATACTAACAAACCTACCATGTCACATTGAGAAAAGATTGTCCTATGTCACATAAAACTTGAAAAAATACATATTTTCTTTTACAAGTAACAATTAAAATATTTTTAGAATGTGACATTTATGTTGCCCTCATTTATGTATTTGAACATCACTAGCCAAAGCATACAAATAATAATGGGAGAAAATGGTTAGTAACTTTGAATCAGTAGTGTAGGGTATTCTTGGTCACACATCAACTACATTCAACTGAACTTCATCATTAACTTAATGTCCTATTTCTGCATTCACTTTGTAAAGTCACAAGTGTGTCACTTAAATTATTTTTTATCAAAGTTGTCAATACACAAGCTTTTCAATGTATCCATTTTTAAAATGTTAATTCACTTTGCCATGTAAGAAACTTTATTTTATTTTAATTCTCTGTTACATATGAAACATTAAGACTCATTAGAACCCTATAATTATCTAATTAATAGTCATAGGGAACTAAATAAAATTGCCACAAATCAGTGACTTAAATAGATCCACATCACACCATTCTCATTCACACACTTAATTAAAGGAAGTCCAAATTACATCACCAAAAATATTACAGTACAACTTCCCCCCCACCTCACAAAATATTGTAATCATGAAATTAAGTCCCAAAGTCTTATAAATAAGCAAATACTTAAGACAGTTCTTGCTGGCTATGACACAATATTTGTAATATCATAAGCTAGTTGAAGGTCCACAGATGTAAGCTCATGGGAGAGAAGGAGGGCAAAAGAAAGTGGAGGGGAAGAATTTAAGCTACTGTCAGAAGAAATGATCATCCAAGAACTTGAAGGGGTTTAACACTTTTGTGCAGTATACTGGAAAGCCTTCGTGAGCCAGGATACCACCCAGTAATGCCCTAGTCAGCATAGTGGTGTTTTAAATCTATCTCCTCTTCTTTTGTTTTGCATATCTTGGGTCTTTTTCTGTCACTTACATACAGTAGTGCTTACTTAAGTAACTACTCAAGTGCAACAGGCATTTTAATGCCTGACCACCTTGATGGTTTGACTCAACTCATTCTTTGGTACAAAAGAGTCTGATGGAAAGCCTAAAAGAATTAGGAGCTATGGGGCAGGTGAGCACAAAATTAATTTTTGGTATCTGATTAAACCACTTAACTTCTCTGTTGGACTACAGGTAGTACATGTTGGATTTATTATAGTTTACAGCTTTAAAAAAAAGACAGTGTGCTCTGATAAATGCCAGACCACCAAACAAGAAATTTGTAGTGTTGTTAAATTATATCTTGGTCAAACAGAGATATCGAAAAAGCATGCTAAACTGTTGCAGCTCCCCAAGAGCAGACATACTCTGATCGAACTTCAACACTAAAACTGAATAAAATTAATTCTAGGAAAAGGAGAAACTGATGGAATACTGATCTACCAAAAAACAGGAGACAGAGCTGGAGGTGCCAGAGTTAAAGATGTTAAGATTTGCATTGGGTGTGACGAGGATGGACAGGATTAGAAATGAGTACATCAGGGGTGGGCGTCGACTTATTCTTATTTTTACTTTTTGTAAAAATTGATTGTTTTGTATTGCAATAAAATTAATAAAATTAAAAAAAAAAAAAATGAGTATATTAAAGGGTCAGTTCAGGTTGGATGGTTTGAAGATAAAGTCTGAGGGGCAAGATTGCTTTAGTTTGGACATGTGCAGAGGAGAGATGCTGGGTATATTGGGAAAATAATGCTAAGGATAGAGCTGTCAGGCAAGAGAAAAACAGGACAGCATAAGATTAGATTTCTGGATGTGATGAGAGAGGACATGCAGGTGGTGGGTGTAACAGAGCAAGATGCAGAGGACAGGAAGATATGGAAAAAGATGATCCACTGTGGCAACCTCTAATGGGAGCAGCCAAAAGAAGAAGAAGACTGATCTACTAAAAGGACAAAAAGAATGTAATTTTTACAGCAGGCTAAAGAAGCAACATTGCCACAGAAACAAATCAGTTACAAAGGGGACGTGATGATAGAGGAGTAATGGTGAAGCATTAAAAAAAAATGTCATTATTGTAGAAAATAAACCAAAAAAAAAAAAACTAATGAGGGAAGAAAATGGAAGAATATCAATACATAGATAGGAAAAGAGAATACACAAAAATGAATAATGAACTAAGAAGATGATTCAAAAGTTGCTTGCTGGGACAAAGAATGACAAAAACTAGAAGAATGAAAAAGGGCTTACTTTACAAAAAATTCAAAGAAATCACAAGAAAAAAAAGTTAATACTAGCTGTATTACATATGTACATAAAGCAAGGGAAGTTAGAGAAAAGTGAAAGGAGTACATTGAGAAACTTAATGAAGGAAAATCAAGCAGAAGCAACAGTAAGAATAGCTGACAGTAAAAATCAGATGATGCAGTGATTGGAAGAGATATAATAGCAGGAATGCAGCATACACAATAGCAATGATAAATGAATTGTGGCAAAGACCAGGCAGAAAGCCTCTTCATTAGAGATATGTAGGTACCATCATGCAGATATATAGATAAGACAGCATAAAAGGAAGACTGTAAGTTTTAGTTATCAATCTAAATGAAGCATTAAAAAACTTTGAGATGAATGTATTTATATAAGCATTGAAAAGATCTGGACAGCTCTTGAACATTCAAAACGTAAGGCTGCATAAGGCAGAAAAGTGGTCTGTCCACTGCAACATCAGAAGAATTACCACCGTTTTGATGATGTAAACTTACTGACAGTTTATCAGAAGTTTTTTTTTTTTTATTTGAAATCTTAAATTTTAGGACACATCACTGCTGAACAAACATGATGGTATGTTGGTTCTTTACAGCCATATGTAAAAACTAAAACCATACCAGAATATTTCCGATATATGTATTTATGTTTGCACTTCCGCCCAAGATTCAGATCACTTTTGAAAGAGGTTTATTGTTTGTCTCTTTATGTCGCACCCACTCAAAACTATAAATCTTGCGACCTTCACGTTGCCAACGATTTTTAATATATTCTTAGCTGGGTGAACATCCTTATGACTACTGATGTATACCAAACATCATAGCCATCTGCAACCTTCGCAAATGAAATGACATGTCAACCATTTCTACTTGTAAACAGGAAACTGGGTAAGGACTAACAGCCATCATAACACAAAAATAAAACCTTACTTTGAATAATTGCGATTTTAAAACAGAAGGACGCACAGACGCATACGCAACACAGTCATTATATGTGAGCAATCTATATCAATGCATAATAAAAAGTAATCATAGACACCCTACTCAGATCCCACCAAACAACGAAACACATTAATAACAGACTTGCATTCCCCCCATGTAATTTATTGCTATGATACATCGTTGGAAGCTACACATTCCTCTACATTGCGAGGAATGTAATCATTGACCCTGTAACAAAATCTGCCCATACAGTAAAGTCAACTGAAGGGCAAGTGAACCAATTTAATAAAACAAATTACCTAAACTGTGCTACGAAAAAAGCATTGTCCACAACATTTTCCACTTCAGGTGCAACAGCCTGAAATCTTTTAACTACAAAATTTAGATCCCTGCCCGTTTTCCAATGAAGTTCCATCATCCACGTACAGAGACTAAAACGTCAAGCGCAGTTTTAGAAAAGATAAAACCCCCACTACTTCAAAACACCAATGAAGCGCAGGCGTGTTGCTTACATGACCTTTGACTGACCATGGCTGCAAAAATATACATCTTGTCGACTTGATATTTTTTGTTTACTACAAAGCGAATATATATTTAATTGAAAAGACAGAGGAGCATATTATATTATATTAAATAAAAAATATTCTGACAGTGTTTTCTCGTCGTCTAATGACGCGTGCTGTTTGGCATAGTGACGTCAGAGGTACACGTAGCCCAGAAGGATGTGCTGCTGGAAGATGGCGGCTATGGGGGTGATGTATATTAGTGCCGCTGTCTTTTAGAGCTATTTGTATATATTTAAGTCATCTGAAGATTTACAAAGTTGCCTGCTTCCTTGTGGACTAAGACAGCGGTAGTGTGAAGATTTTTTTCCAAAAGGTAAGAAAGATTTATAAGTTGGAGAAAGCTTTTTTTAAATTTAAGGGTCGTAGGTCGGGGTCCAGTTAAAGGAATCCGCAGGTTGTTGTGTTGACTGAAGAAGACCTGACAGGGACACTACATTTAGTCATTGCCCCTAAACTGTGCAATACAAGAGGCTTGCCACGCGTCGAGTGTTTGTATTTTGCTGAATTCTCTTCTGTTCCGGTAGGTACGTCACAGGGCACATATTACCAGTAGAACTTCTTGACACTAGATAAAAAGTGCGGAAAAACCACGCAGGCAGAAACATGATTAAACGCAAAAAGATCGATGGAGAAGTGTTGTAGGTGTTTTTGCATCTTCAGAGTTATTACGCAAATCGGGTAGATGTGAAAGTATGTTTAAGGAACTTGAAATACGTTGGTCGCAGTTAATTTATGTTCAGTGCTTTTGCGAGTAATTGGAAATTTTACATTAATGTTATCAGCTATGATTTTTTGTAAATGCGAATTATTGTTTTTTATACAAAAAGTCCAAGTGTTGTGCAACAAGCTTGAAAAAAGTGCATTGATAAAGTTTTTCTACTACAGTATGCTTTTATCAAAGAAAATGCACAACATCTTCGAGACTGCTTAAAGAAACAGTTTTAAAATTGCGATTTTTGCGGCATTTATGGTGTAGATTTATTTTACATTTTACTGCCCACTGATTTGATTGTCACTTAACTTAGTATTGTTCATGGTTGCTGTCATACATCTGTTCGCAATCTAAACCATATGGGTTACAGTGGTCTCAATAACTGGACATGTCTGTAAATTACAGAATCTGTCAGTTCTTACAAATTCGCCTAAAACATTTTGACTAGCTGTAAGCAAAATAAATTGTACATTATTTCGATTGGCATATAATTCCCTATAGTTGCAAATTACTTTATCAAATTTAGAAACCATTTTATATTCCAATACTTAATGTACAGGTATTGGTAGCCCACGAACTGTCTGTTTCAGTTTGTTCATTTTTCCCCCACCACTGTAGTCTGTCGGCTACCGTTGCAGGGTAAGAAGACTTGATGGACTGCTCCACTGTTTTCTTCCCCCAGCCCGTAACAAGGCATGCTGTTTCCTTAACGCAATCACGCTGTCTAATGGGATATATAACAGGGAGCTCATTTTGTGGGGTGCATGCTGAAGCAAGGTGAAAAATAGGCTAAGGTTTTACTTTTCGTCCTGTACTTTTTTGCACTGATTCTATTCTGTTGTTCCTGTTTTAAGTGCTGAAAAAAATTTAATGTTCTGCCACTTTTAGCTTAAGTCATCCTTCTGCAAACTTAGCATTTTACATTTTTTGTTTGTCATCCAATCTTTCATATCCACATCAATTCCAGACAACTGACTTTGGACTTAGCTCATATGCAAGAGAAGCACCACATGTGTAACCAGCTGATCAAACTCGACTATTTAACTGTACCTTTTGAGTAAAAAAAGTGATTTTCAATTATGGACATTGCACTCAAACCTTAATTTCAGTAAAATTATTTAATCAAAAAAATCACACAGCCCTAACATGAGAGCAAATACCGTAATTGCAAGGTGTATAATTTTCAAAATTCCTGGTATTAATACTACTGTTTTAGAAGGCATAGCATGGCAATATAGGAGAGACCTAGTGGGTCTCAATTATATAACTTTGCATGGATTTGAGTGTGATAATATACGAATGCCAAAAAACAGGAAAATGTATCCTGCAAGAAAAAAAAATAAACTATCTGACATATTCACATTTCTATGATAGCTGCCCTGAAACAATCATATGTGGACTGTGCTAACCAACTTCATAGTTATGCAGTAGCGATGCTGCAGAGTTTCACTAGCTGGTAGAGCAGCCCTGCTGACGCATCAAGTCTCCACCACCTGCATTCAAGAGTATCTGGCTGTACTCTGCAACTGACTGCACAAGATCATGCACAGCTTTAGGTGCCTCACCTCTGATTTTGGGGTGTCAGGAGAAGGTGTGAGGCACAGACATTTGAACGGGTAGCCTTTATTACCTTGGACATATGACAGGATTGTCATTTTAATGAATAGTACAGCCTATATAAAAACCTGAGGGTTCAACTGGTTACCTTACCAACAAGCCAGTCACCATGTACAGTACCATCATGTCGACTAAAGCTACTTGCCTCAAAATAAATGAATTGCAGTTTGACCTAGGCTACCAAGCAATAACGTTTGTCATTTTCATCTTGGCGTCACAGATGGCTTGTATGCTAATGGAATGTAACAGCTTAAGGTTAACGAAAGGATCTACATCCTCACTAGATGCCTTTTTAAGTTGGCAAAAACATGTTTTATGTATTTACACTCACACCATAGAAAACCTGGATATAGCACCTTACTGGTTGGGTTAATAGCTTCTAGCACAGTGGGCATAATGGAGTGAAGGTTTGCTAGGTATTTCTAGCATGTCAGATAGTTCCCTAAGAAGCAACAATGGGTAACTTATATAAACTAAGCAAAGCCAAAAGATTCATCAGTGCAAATATGCATTATTGACCCTCTTATAATGGAACTAAAATATATTCTGTGTATCATTATTAATAATTTTTAGTTGTAATATGTTTTTCATGTTGATGCATGTTCTAATTACAACTTGGTGATGCGATTTATTATGTGCATGAATCATCAAACGCAGTTTGGCTGCATTTTCCTGCTTGATCAAGGTTGTCATTTTCTAGTTTCTCTGAAATGTTATGTGTGAACGGTTCAGAGCTGCCATAAATATACACATTTTCTCCCATCATAACACGTTTATAAGTGATGATGGTTGTCTGGAAACACAATTTTGCACATTTTGGGCCTCTTTTTGTGTGAATGCAAGTTTTATAAATCTGACCCCTAATTAATAGGAATGCAAAAAAAAAAAAAACGTTATTTTAACAGCCGATACCAAGCAATTAGTGAACACTGTAGGCTTATACCCAAGTTTTGAATCAGCACTTTTTTGGAAACGAAAGATTACACATTTTCAAAAACAAATATAAGAACAATACAGTTTTATTTAATAATTAATAATAAATTAAATGTATAGCTTTTGTGTTTTTAAAAAAAGTAAACATCTAATGTTTTTAATACTTGAAAATATTAACAAAAACCCTTGTAAATGTTTTTAATTATGTAGTCAACAGTAGATATGAACACTTTAAATAAAAAGGGGAATTTTAAATAAATAAATCAAACTGCAGACTAATTGTGCATTTAAAATATCTAGCTAAACTGAGCTTTTCAAATGATAGAGGCAGGTTCTTTAAACACAATAGCATATTAGGTATATTACAGAACAGTCTGTTTCTTCCCTTATCTGTAACTCTTGAAGCTAATGTACACAGTGCTGACAAAGGCTTTAATATTTAAATAACCAAAGAAGAGAATCAGGCAATATTCCTTGACCAGGAGTGGAGAGTACTGTTTAATCTTGATATATTAGGTTTAGGAAGGGTTGTCTGTAGTCCAAGTTTACTTATTAAATTAGAGTTTAGAGATCTTTATTGCCACATATGTAGCGATAGAATAGTGAAATTTGTGTGCCATAGTTGCGGTGATGTACAAATAAATAAAAAGCATGAATGAATACTGTAAATAGATGGATAGATCTGTATTTGTCCATAGGGGAAATTTGACTTTTTACCAAAGCTCTTTAAATGAATAAAATAATATATATCCATATTATGGTCTGAACATACACCAGAATGACTAAAAAGCAAGAAAATTAAAAAGAAATTCTGACTTGGCTGTCACAGTGAAGCATAACTCAAACATATTACCTTTGCCGTAAAGGACCCCCAGTAGCACCGCTTGACGTAGCTTAGCTGAATAATTTGTTGTCTGAATGTACTCTATGTTAGTGTGCCAGAGAGGTGATGTGCAGCATTGTTCATAATGACACTGTGTTTTGTTTTAATTCTCCCCTTTGGTACTACATCCAAGGGGTCCAGAGTGTATCCCATAACTGAGCTTGTCCTTTTTAATTAGCCTGTTAATTTAATGGGATTCTCTTGAAGTGATATTACTAGTCCAGCACACCACAGTGTAGAAAATTGCACTGACCATCACTGAGTTGTAAAGGATATTAAGGATGTTACTTCCCAAATGAAAGGAATGCAGTCTCTCATGGAAAAAACGCGCTCTGCACTTACTTATATAGTTCCTCTGTGTTCTGAGACCAGTCCAAGCTGTCATTAATGTTTACCACCCTTTCCCTTCCTCCTCTCACTCCCTCCAAGTACTTGTAGGAGTGCACTACCTCTGCATCCAGTCCCTGAACAGTGACCGGACATGGAGGCTATTTGTTGTGGCGAAAGTCAATAACCAGTTTCTTGATTTTGCTGATGTTAAGGTGCAGATAATTCTTTTTGTACCAGGATGCAAAGTTCTCTACCTGATGACGGAAGACAAAATTGGTCAGCACAAGCCTGAAGAACTCGTGGAACGACTCCATCCGATCCTGCAGCTTTTCCTGTTTTCTATTTTAGCTTTGTAAGCTTCCTCTCCTTCACTCCGCTTTTTCTTTAGCACACAATGTACATCTTACAGAGCGTCTTTGTCACCAGATTTGAATGCTCTTTTTCTCATTCAAGAGACACTTTAGCCCCTTACTAGGTTGCTTTCCAAACATCAAGCTTTTTTTTTTTTTAAACTGTCTTTGAGGGTACTACTCTGTTGACACAGAATTAAATATAGTCTGTGATGCAGTGACTTGAGTCCCTCAATATTGTCCCCATTTCCCATTCTCTTGTATGTTCATTCTCTCATTCAGAGCTGTTTTAGCTTCCAGGCTCCACTTGCACAATATCCACAGGGGTAACAGGATATGTCTGATTTCAGGCTTGTAGCTGGAAATGTTGTGGTCAGATTTGCCTAAAGGTGCCAGACAAATTTGACATTGTTCAGCCATATGACTTTGGAAAGACATCACTACATTAGAGGTGCAACAACTATTCAACATTATCGATAATAATCAATTATTTAAAACATTAGCAGTGATCATTTTCATCAATTTATTGGTTATGTCATTTGGCGGAGTATGCTGCGCCACTAAATTGCATCACTATTTCATTCATTTGTGAGCACATATGAGAAAAGGCAGATGGTAAGCAAGTGAAAGAAAAGACGGTACGATCTAAGACAGGGGTGTCCAACTCCAGTCCTGGTGGGCCACAGTGGCTGTAGGTTTTCATTCTAACCATTTTCTTCATTAGTGAGCCGTTTCTGCTGCTGATTAAGTTCTTTTGTCTAGTTTTAATTGATGTGTCACTGGTTAGAGTGCAATTGGCTGGTGTTTTGACGTTCCAGTTTAGCTGGTCATCTGTAGGCTCATTTCACATCTCATTTCTGTTTGGCTATCATTTAATGAAGAAACAAATCAATTCAGAGGACTGAAGCCTCGAAAACAGAGCTATTCAAATGAAGGGAAAAGGAGTTAATTAGCAGTGAAAACTGGTCACTGATCAGGAAAAGGGTTAGAATGAAAACCTGCAGCCACTGCGGCCCACCAGGACTGAAGTTGGACACCCCTGATCTAAGACTTCCAGAGTTTCAGAGTTCTTTACTCTGAATGCTGGGAAAAAGGTGTGTTGCAAAATGTATAGGTCTGACCTCGTATTGCATGAGAGCATGCAGAGATGCACAAACATTAGAATAGGAAACGTATACAGGCTCTGTGGAAGAGGGAGACTCGATGTTATCACTGTAAGTTGAATGTTAACTTCAGTGTTATGTGATAACAAATACATAACACAGTTTTTGCTAGGTTAGTAATAATGACATAACTTTTGGTTTGAAGTGAGGAATAGTTTGAGTCATAGTCCAGTCCCCTATAATTTAAATAAAACACTACCCTATGTGACAGAGTTTTGTGTCAGTGTTGTGTGCAAAGGAAATCAAAATCTTAGTGAGACTGAATCCCACAGCACGTCACCTGCGACTGACAGGCTTATTTCTCATTCTGTTTAAAAACATATGAGTGGGATGGAAAAGTGAAAGTTCCAGACTAGTTGACTATTGGACTTCAAGTGTCTTTTATACGGTCTGGAGGAATAAAAAATAATCTGCAAGCACTGCTACAGCAAGCCAAGTATAGCTGATAAAACACATTTTGTGGCCAGATTACACTCCCGATAGCAAATAATATGCGACAGGCTGCGACAACGTGTTGTCTGCAAGCAGTTTTGTTAAAGAATCTGCAGTGGTAAAAGTTTCCAAACACAAAAAAGACTAAAGCTGATGCAAAAATATACAAACCTTCAGTTAAAATAAACTTGACATAAATTGTCCCTAGTGTGTGCTTGGTGTGTGTGTGCGCGCCCTGTGGTGGGTTGGCGCCCTGCCCGGGGTTTGTTTCCTGCCTTGCACCCTGTGTTGGCTGGGATTGGCTGCAGCAGACCCCCATGACCCTGTAGTTAGGATATTGCGGGTTGGATACTGGATGGATGGATATTACTGAGTTTTACATTAATGAAACCAGTTGCTTTGCTGTAAAAGGAAAGCGGTCTGGACTTTTCCCTAACACATCACAAGTAATTTCAAACATTACTACAGACTTTATATAAAAAAAAAAAACAAAAAAAAGAACACTAATTATGGTGCAGCAGATTCTTCTATGGTGTTGTGGTGGTCAGATTTTACAAGATGATTTTCTAGTAAACCTTTTTCACAGAAACTGAAAAAAAAAGTTTAAATTACCTGTTTAATTTTTGAAGTGTGGGTTTATTGTGATTCTGAAAATATAGGGAAATCGTTAGTTTAGTTAATTCATTGAAAACAGTTGTGTTTAAGAAATGATGTGTGTGTGTGTGTTCATTGCACAACCAGATGTGCCAAGTGTTTTATTTCTACTTATTACTATTTTCAATGTATTGTTTCATAAATGTATAAAAACCTATATTTTGTTTAAAATCTCTACAAGTAGTTCATTAGAAATACATTTCTGAAAATTTTATACAAATATGTTTATTTGGTGAAAAGTTCCATTTGATACACTTTGTGTTTAATATCAAAAGGTTTTTTTTTTTACAATCTAACTCAATTAATCAATAAAGTAATCGCCAGATTAATGGAAATTAATGGAAACAATGAAAATAATTGTTAGTTGCAGCCCCACATTACATATTATAGCTGCAGGGTCAGAATGAGTCATCATTGAAGTATTGGTGACAGAATGAATCTTTTGCGTTGCTGAATCCTTATTTGCAGAGGGAAGAATATAAACATTAAAAGGGATGATATAATTTCTTTTCCTGGGCAAATGTGGACAACCAGAATTTCAATGTCTGAATTACAAACTGTAGTTTTAACTGTAATATGCTCCTCTTTATACCATTCATCATTCCCATAGATTACTAGCCCCCCTCCTGTCTTTTATAAACACAACACTGGGACACTGTCTGCTTGAATAAGAAGAAATCTGCCTGGTATATCCAGTTTAAGCCATCTCTCCATAAAGCACAAAATGCCACTGTACTTGTATGTTCCATGACCTGCTATAAGCACAGACGGTTCACCCATCTTATTTGATAGTGATCAAACATTTGCCATTATAATAGATTGCAGACCAGGACTAAAACCTTTTTGTCTTACTTTTACTCTTGTGCTAGCTTGTCACCCTGTCCGTCTGCGGGCAAACAGCTCCTGCGGTAAAGTGAAACCAAGCTACTTAGGTGCTTGCGATCGCAGGGCAAATAGCTGATTGCGGGAATATTGAATACATTCCACTTTTATTTTTTCAGTGTCTCTTACAGACATCAGGTGTTGCAGAGATCAGTAAGAGTGAAAACAAAAAATAAAGTAATATACAGTACTGTTTCACATGAAAGAGTAGGTGGGTACAGTACATAGTGCAGGACAGGTGTAATCCAGGAAACTGGGAGCTCCGTGACATTGTGGCCGGGAAACGAATGGTAAGGCTCCGTTAGAGCTTTGCAGAATTCAAAAGTGGGGGTTTCATACTGTCATCTGCTGATCTGTTACACTGGAATGCAAACTTTATTGGATTCAGGGCACCAGGGATATTATGGTTAATGTGGATCATGACTTGTTCCTCTGGGCACGTCATAACCGCAGAGGTTAACTCAATTGGCTGAAAGTCATTTAAGCACGAAACAGCAAATATCTTTGGAACTTCCACTGTTGTGGTTTTCTTAAATGCTGTCTGGGCCAACAGCTTTGCAGAGTTTAATTAACCTTTTTAAATGTTTTTCACATATCCGTCACCTGCAGAACTAGTCCTATATACTGAATGTCTCCTGAAGTTTGTTACAACCTTATGCATTATAGCTTAACATTAGAATTACCAGAGCCAAAGAAAAAATGTGTAAATCTGGCCCACCTTAAATCCCTTCGCACCTCTCCAACGTGTTTTGTCTTGTAAATGTGTCAATAAGCCCAATCAGCCTGTTATACCATCCACCCCCACCGCCTCAGAATGGACAAGAAGTTCTCCTAGTTCCTGCCTTGATTGATTATCTGGGTATGAGCTGACCAGAAATGTAAGGGGAAATAATTTGATGTGTGTTTTGTGTCTACAACAATCTATGTAAACATATCATTAAAACAGAATTGTTTTTCATGTTTTAGTAATAAATGACAAAATGTAGACATGAACTGTATAATGTACAAGCTTTTGTGGTGCTGTGGTTAGAACTGCTGACTTATAATCCGGAGGTCGTGAGTTCAAAACCAGCTCCCCGGCAAATTTACTGTGTTGAGTAGTGAGCTGCTCTTATTGTTAATATTACACAATTAAAACATACTTTTGATTTGTTGTATCGGTAACAGCCGGTGTAAATTTATAGCACTTGTAAAAGTTAAAAGGTAGCGGTTTTTGTTTTTTTTTTTTTTCACTTTATTCTCACATTTGCGATCACGATACAGCAACCCCTAAAAACCCCAGATCTGATGTGGTTACTTTTTATTTGAAACTGGGAATAACTAGATGTGAGTGGTGTTTTGAGACAATGAAACTGGAAATTCTCTGATCTGGAGGGATAAAAGCGGACACTGGTGAATCTGCCTTCTCGTATAACACTGTCACTTGAATTATTTTTTATTCAGTTTTATTGTGTGTTCCTGCTCACACTGAATTAATATGCACCTTATGGTCCATGATGTCAAAGCCGCACTGACAAAAATACAGAGACATAGGTATATATGATATTTGGATTAACTCATTTTATGACCTGTACAGTACATTTCGGAAAACATTGTGGCACTGATGCAACATTATTCATATTCATTTGCATGCCATCTTGCACTTGTAATCAGTGGTCGTGTTTTTTTTTTCTTTTTTTCTTTTCGATCTAGCCCATGCAGTCTCCACCTTTTGGTGAACGGAACTGTTTCTTTTTTACTCCAGGACGTGCAGAGGAAAGAATAGTACAGAGAGGTCTGTTCTGCGCTATATGCAATCATCAGATTCAAATGTTAAAAGTTCCAACACACCCAAGGACCGTCCTTTCTACATTTACAATGTGTACCTGTTGCAATGTACACACTTCTCTCTGTGCTGTGTTTCTATTACACTGAAGGGGCTGGGGGGAGAGGTGGTCTTGGGACAGAAGCTTGTCGATGTTGCATCCTCTTTTGCTTTATCTATCGCTTTTTCTTGTAAGAAGCGACGACGAAGCTCCTCTTTAAGGTGAGCCATGAACACTTTTTTTTTTTTTCCTCAGTGAACCCCGTACATGCCTTGCACAGTACATGTGCGTTTATTGCCACCAAGTTAATCGTGTTATAGCACAAGCAACCGGCGACCTGTGTGCTTCTGCTCGCACTGAATAATCTCATGCCTTCTGGTGCACGATGTTAGCACAGGACCGGGCAAAAAAGAAAGAGACAAATATATGTGACATTTTGAAGAAATCATTTTATGACCTGAATATTACCAATCAAAAAACATCGTCACACTAATGCAATATTATTTGAAAACGAACCGCGTCGGATCAGCTGTAAATGTATGGTATTTTTAAAAGTTAGCTTTTTTTTTCCCCGTTTTATTCTCTGTCATGTTCATGCTCTCCCTCACGCCCCCTAAATTTGACTCTAACTGACAGCGCCAGTATAAATTCACACCCAATCTGATGCTGTTCGTTTTCAAATAATATTTCATTAGTGCGACGATGTTTTCTGATTGGTACTATTCAGGTCATAAAATTATCTCTACAAAATATATGTCCAAACTCACACTGGGCAAACTAACAACCACCAATTTGCCTAATGTATGTCTTTGGGAAAATGGGAAGAAAACTGGAGTCCCTGGAGGAAAGCCTAAATAGACAGTGGAAAAATGTCCAAATACTACATGAACAGTGGCTGGGGCTGAATTCAAATACAGGATTATAGATCCATAATGCAGGGGCATTAATCATGGTGCCCACTCTTGCAATACGGAACCTTTATTTGTAGTTTATCAGTGGACTGGCATATTGTGCCTGAAACTGCTGGGGTTGGCAGTGGCACATCATAATTCAAAAGTTGAATTAAGTGGTTTCAGTTCATGGATAAAGGGATGCGTGATAGAGTAAAATAGAAAAATAGTTGGTAGATATTTCTGTAAATTATTATAGATTGTTGAAACTTAATAATAAATCCAAATTGTAGTTTTTGAAGTGTAGTTTTTCATGTGTTCAATATTGAAAAATGTTATCAATAGCTCTTGTATGTATTTGGTGCTATAATGACTAATTGATTTTATTTATAGTAATTGATGAGTAAAATAATTTTGTTAATTATTGATTGCTTTATTAAATATTATGTACACTTCCAGTCAAAAGTGTTGACGTGCCCAAAGATTTTCATGTTTTTAAACAAAAAATTTTTTTTTTTTATTAAGATAACAAAAGGCTGATTTACAAATATAGCTGAAACATTGGTAGGGTTTATAATGGCTATTAATGCTTGAAATGACAAACATTTAATTTATTATTCTCATGACTACAATGCCCTATTTTTAACAGCAATTTCTTCAGTGTCCTAATGGTCAACCCCCCTAACTTTTCCTTAATTAATCATGTATAAGTGCTAATTATATATGACTTATTAGCCCACCGAGGACCTGTAAAGTGTTTGTTTCTTAAACTATGGATTCTGATGTAGTTTACCTCTTATGTAGTTGTGCATCAGAGCCTTGCCCTTCTTTTTCTATCCTGGTTTGGCCCAGTTTCCCCTCTTCTTTTAAGACAGTAACAAACAACTTTATACAAAGTCTTTTGTCTCTTGGCAAACCGTCACATCAAATAGCCTTCAAGAAACTGTTTAGTTTTGGCCACTTTTAATTTATTTATAAAAATTTTGTTTGAAAGCAAAAGCTGACATCGGATTTTAAAAAGTATGGTGGTTAGTTTTATCTGCACTAATTTTGACTTTGAGTTACTCCAGGCGCACTATGCAAAGCTGCAGTGTTTTGCTAATCTATTTTTGTACTTCACTTACACAATTGGCCATTTTGTAATTTTGAGTGGTTAGTTTTTTTACCCTTTTTAGTAAAAAAAAAAAAAAATACATCTTAGTCCCCTTAACAACACTTTTTCTAAACACTTTTCCATGTGCCCTGAAAGTATCATTTTGAATTTGTCTCACTCACTCTTAAACATGTAACCTCTTGAGTATTTGATGCTAAGGCATTTTCTTTATATTTAAAAAAAAAAAAAAATAATAAATAAAATAAAATATCGTAATTCTGATTTTCCTTTTATTACTACCCATTAAAATCCCCACTTTAAAGGGCCATCATGCTGTGTCCTACAGTTTGTCTCAGCCTTGCGTGGCTGCTGGTTTCACATAACGCCTAAAACAATAAAGTATAGACAAAAAAATTCGGGCCACCTGTATTAAAATATTGCTGCATCTCTAATGGAGAAAAAAGGAGAAAGATTGTGCAGACCCTGACTTGATACAGGCAGGAGCTGGACTTTCCAGATGAGTCCATAGGTGCCAACAGTCTTTGTATTCTGCATGCTTTGACATATACGTTGCCCTGCCACTGCCCTTTAGACACCTTCATAATAAAACAAGCTTGCCTTGATCTTACCCTTGCCTGCTCTTTTACTTCGCTCATTATTCTTACCCTCTGGAGGTCTTACTACTGATCTGTATTACTTGTGACCCTTGTGAATCCATTCCCGGGATTGAAACTGCTGGAATTCCCGGGTGAAAGGGAACGGCCAAGCTCGCATATATAACGTGTAAAAGTCTAAAAATCGATCAAGAAATAACAGAGTTATAGTTGAAAATAATTAAGTGGCACGGTTTTTTGGCCCACGGTGTAGTGTGTTGCTCATTCATTTGTTCCTAGCACTGTGGACTGGGAGGTGTCTGCACTCTGCAGCTTACGAATGCCGGGACGGGGCAGAGTTCGTTGATGTCTGTGCTGTTGACCGCTTTGAACAGCAACTTGAAATTGTAATGCGTCAGTCTGTTGCATCCACATTATCTGTGCCAAGAAACTTGCCATCACAGAATGATGACAAGAAACTGGATGCATCAGTAAAAGCTGAAATGGCGGTGTTTCAGAGCAATGGCAAGCGCGGGCATTGTTAAGAACAAGTGTATCAGTATCTGATGACTGTGACGCCTACTTCAGTGGAGGCAGACCGTGCTTTCTCAGTGGCTGGCATACTCTGAATGAATGTGCGCTCTCGCCTGGATGACCACATGCTGGACACGTGCGTTCTACAGTCTTATTACTGCAACTAACTAGATACATATACTTGTATGACAGCATGAACTGCTTGTAGATAAGGTTAGTCTTTTATTGGTGTCAACATATTGCAGTAGTTTTATTAAAAGTAAGTGTTGGTCGTTCTAAAACCGTTCACACGTGAGATGCCCGTGCACTGTGTCATTCCCAGGAATGACATGGGGGATTCCCGGGAATGGATAAACCCATCGGGGAATGGATTCCCTAGTCAGGACAGCGAGTCATAAAACCTGCTGCAAAAAGTAGTGCAAACCCTTACAAGCCACACATGTACTACAGGGCTCGCAAAATCGCTAGCCCGACGTCCCGGGGCTATTGTGTGTTCCAGTCGGGCTACCAAAATCTATCTCAGCCCTGCCCGTCGGGCTATCATAGGAAGGAAAAATATATGGCAATGCTTTTGCATTCTTTCGCAAATGTAGCTGGGTAATTATGTCATTTACGGGCATCGATGAGCCACTGTCAATATGTGAAATATTGAAATCGCGTTTGAATTCGCGCTTGTTTTTACTTTCACTTTGCGATCGCGCGAACTGTGTATAGAAAGCGGCAGTACTGATTGGTCAGTGACAGATTAATTGCGCACCAATTCCTCTGACATCGTCTTATCACTCATTGGTTTACTATTCAAAAGTGAGAAGTGAAATCTCCCGCAGCAAGCTTTAAACATGTGATAGAGGTTGATTGCAGAGAATTTAAAAAATCTCTGACCGTTGTGTGTGCGTGTGTAAAAATAGATGGATTTACGCAGGTATTTTAGTTCTGCTGAGCCAAAGAAGACAGGTCAGGGTGAAGAAGGGACAGCCAGAGAAAAGCCTACCACAAAGCGGAAAAGTTATGACAAATTAGACTATGAGGCAAAAAGAAAGCGCAGCTTTTTGGTTTCATGGACAAAAGAATTTCTGTGGCTGGAATATGACAAGCTAAATAACAATGTTCTGCCGGGTGTGTCGTGAGTTTCCCTCGATTTCTGACTCGACAAGCGCCTTTGTTACTGGGACCAGTAATTTTAGGAAAGACCCTATCAAAACCCATGAGAAATCTCTGCATCACAAGAAATGCATTGGTGCTCAGTCTGCAGCATCTTTCCCAGAACAAACACCAATTGCAAAACCATACTAAAAATAAACCAAGCACAACAAGAAGTCTTGAAAAAGCTGTTTAGAACAGCGTACTATGTTGCAAAGAGTGAACTACCATTGGCAAAATGTAGCAGTCTTTGCAAACTTCAAAAAGCAAATGGCCTAGATCTTGGTTCCACTTACCTCAATGACCATGCTTGCAGAGAGTTTATTGGAGCAATAGCACAAATTTCAAGAGACCAGATTGAAAAGGAAATTCAAGAAAGCAGGTTCTTATCCATTCTTGCAGATGGCAGTACAGACACTGGTATAATAGAACAGGAGTTGGTTCATGTCAGGTATGTGAGAGATAATGGTGACATATCCACATACATGATCAAATGTCAGCCAGTCAAGAGTGCAAATGCTGCAGGTATTTTAGAGGCTATTGATGAAGCAGTGAACACCATGGGTATCAGAGAAGACACATGGAAAAAGAAAGTATGTGCAAATTTTGATGGTGCTGCAGTGATGATGGGTGAGAAAACAGGAGTAGCTGGGAGACTGAAACAGAGGATATCCCACATCATAACAATCCACTGTGTGGCACACAACTTAGAGCTAGCCGTGCTGGATAGCATGAAAGGCTGTGAGTACCTGGTGAAATTTGAAGGTACACTGAAAACCATCTTTAAGATGTACTACTATTCCCCAAAGAAGCGAAGAGAACTGACAGAAATAAGTGAACTGCTAAATGAGAAACTGGCACATTTCAGTGGCCTGAAGAGCACACGGTGGCTTCCAAGCCGGCTGAGATGTCTGAAGGTTGTGGAAAAAAATTACACTCCCACTGTTGTTCATATGGAGAACATGGCAGGAGGAAGTGATGTCAAGTCCGAGGATGCAGCCAAAGCTAAGGGGGTGGTGCAGGAGATGAAGACTGAGAAATTTGTTCGCTTCCTGCATTTCATGTTGGACTACAGTACCATCTTATCCAAGTGCTGTACTGATTTTCAGCATGATAACCTAAACATCACACAAACAAATCAGTTAGTTGAGAGCACCACATCACGCTTACTCAGCCTAAAAACAAAACCAGGAGAATACCAGAAAACCTTGGACACAAAGTTCACAGCGAACAAGGATGGTAGCATTTGCTACTGTGGAACTCAGCTCACAAAAAGTCAGTGACCTGCTAGAAGAGGTGAGGGTACAGACAAAGACACCTTTGGTGCAGAGATTCAGAAGATTATTGACAACTCAGTCAAGTATATGGACAATAGATTTAAAAATCTGCGTGAAAAGCCTCTCTCTTGTTTCAAAGTTTTTGACCCTTCCACTCTTCCATACCCCAGAGAAGAGCTGGCAAATTATGGGAATGAAGAGGTGGATTATCTTGTCACACATTTTGCCAGTTTGCTAGATGAGGAAGAGAAAGAGAAAATTCCACAAGAATGGATGGATCTAAAAATGTGGCTTGCAGAACACCGGGGTAGCAAGGTAGTTGATTGCTTGTACAGAGATCTCCTCTCTGAGAATCCAGAACACCTCTCTCATATCTTGTTGCTGGTGAAATTAATGCTGACACTTAGTCCATCAACAGCCATCTGTGAGAGGATTTTCTTGCATGAACCGAGTGAAGACAACACATCGTACCTCTCTACACCCTGAAACACTGAATGACTGCATGCAACTCTCCATTAATGGGGAAACAGTTGAATCTTTTTGCCCTGACAAGTCAATTTGTTTCTGGATGTTTTCTGGAAAAGGTTCAAGACACCTGGATCATAAAACTCCGACAAGAACAAAGAGCAGTGAAATGGAGGCCGATGCACAGGAAGAGAAAGCTGATGGAGGAGATGCTATGCCCTCAACGTCGAGTGGCATTTTCTCATCCGTGACTTCAGTGGAAATTTCAGATTCAGAATCTGACACAGACTGATTCATGTTCTACACAGTTCTTACAAGTTCATAGAAATTTCTGTTCAATTAGAACCAAATATTTGAGTTGATGATTGTAATTTTTATACAGTTGTTGTAATTTGTGTTTTAACAATTTTTGATTGATGTTTTATTTCCTTTACAATATTATACATTAAAATAATCTTTTTATTCGGGCTACTTAAATTTATTTTGGGCTACCAAAAACTGAAGAGTGCCTGCCCGAAGGGCTACCAGGGATTTTGAAATTTTGCGAGCCCTGTACTACATTATAATTAACTAGCCAACCCGCAGCGTACCATATGCGGCATAATCAGGCTGGTTTTTTAATGATTTTTAAGTACAGGGAGAAAATTAACATTTGAAAAATCGGTAATGTAATAAATCAGAAAGAAAAGCAACATTGTAACAATGCACGGAACGAACAAACACACAATTGTCCGTGCGGCGGTCAGGCACGGAGGGTGGAACGGGAGGAGAGGAGAAGGACGTCCACTCCGCTCCCTCCGTCATGCTAGTCTGCTGATTTCTCGTTCAGTATACACTGCCTGCTCATGTGCCCACCTCCAACTTGTCACTCGAGTCGTTGTCGTCTTTGCACAGTCCAGATGTACCGGTGACTCGCGTAGACTTTTTATTGCTCTGTGCGGTTTTGGCTGCCTTTCTATATATACCAAGGTGGTAGCGAGGTGGGGGGTGTACAAAGTGCAGGAGCATCTAAGAAGACGCACGTTTGTCGCGGAAGCGAATTGCTGTATGTAACGTGTAAAACAGCTTGCTATGGTGCACGAGGTCGTGCGTCATAACCGAAAACTCGGTTTTTTAAAGACTGCTCACTTTATTGTGTTTTGACCTCAGTTGTAAATGAATGTTTTAAGGATCCCATGGGATACCCCTCGCAAACCGTTTTACACGCTGCATATGGCGATTCACCTCCGCGAGAAACATGCCTCTATGAACAGTCAACGTGGGTCAGAGCTGCATGTGACCTCTACGACAGACGAATATAAATGACGCCGGTTTTTCTGTGTCGTCGCATCCGAGTTGGTGGGTGTGGCTCTGAGTTTTCCTCGTATCCAATGGTCTTGGAGTTGGTGGGCGTGGCTCCTTCCTGCGTGCGCCATAGGTGTCTCACTTGTCGGCGGCTTAGTGAATCCACGCCCCTTCCGGCGTGCTTTCCATGGTTGTCATGCCTTAGTGAATTATATATATAGATATTTAAAAAAGCAAGTAGAAATGAATGTATGTAGTACCCAGACTCATTAACCTAAGTTTAAATATTTTCAAATATTACTTTCAATTGGAATATTAAAACTTTTTTTTTTTGCCTAATTTGACAGCCTTCGCCAATATTTTTTAAGTTAAGTGAATTGAATAACAGGTTTCCTAATTCAATCACAAAGGTTTTTCAGTAATCAGTTAGTGTTTATACATGACTCATGAAGGACACGCTTGTTATTTATATTGTGTTAATGGATCTACTTTTTTGTGGTTTATGTATACTATTAACCATTATGTGTGCATATGCGCATTAATACAAGTTCTCTTGGTAATACAAGTTACAACAAAAGGAAAAACACAGAAAGCGGTTATTACACAGCGTTTCTCAATTTTATATAAGGTAGAATGTTGTAAGATACAACTGGCGATGGGGTTTACATGCACCTGACCATACTATCAAACCAAAATTGAATTTGTACAGAGCTATTTGAGAGCTAGTTCAAGAAAACAACGGGGAGACACGAGAATCGAAAAGCAGGTGCATTCGCAGGAGTCTATCTACCCCAGATACGCAGCACAAAGAGGGGCTGTGAGTAAAACAAATTAAAGAACCGGAAAAATGAACAGAGTAGAGAGAAATCTGTCTGGTTGTCTGGAGAAAATGGACAGTTTTGATAGTTTGGTGGAGGACTGTGGCACATATGTTGAAAGACTAGAACAGTACTTCCTGGCGAACGAGAATAATGACGGAAAGAAAGTTACTTTGCTGCTTAGCTTAATGGGAGCTAGAACCTACAACTTGCTTTGCAGCTTAGTGGCAACAGCGAAACCAGCTGACAAAACATTAAACCAAATAGGGTAATTCTTGCAAAAATAACCAAATTGTGTGAGTCTAGCAAAATCATTTGAACCCTAAACTGCTTGTAATTGCAGAGCGTTATCACTTTCATAAACATTACTAAACAAAGACAGAGACTGTAATGGAGTACATAGCAGAACTGAGAAGAAGGCTTGCAGAACACTGAATTCAGAGAAAACTTGACAGATTCTTTAATAGAAGGGCTTGTGTGTGGATTACTAATGGAAATATTCAAAAACGACACTTGACAATTTTGTGCTGTAGAAATTGCAGTGTCAATGGAGAGAGCCACTAAAGATGCACTCGAGCTGCAGCTGAATATCGTGACACAGTATAACATACATAAATTGGAAGCGACACACGCGAGAAATGCATCCTGCTACAGATGTGGCGGAAAAAGTCACACAACGTTTCGGAGTGCTGGTTTAAAGACGAAGTGTGTTGTCAATGTCAGAAACCAGGGCATATTCAGAAAATGTGTAAAACCCACCCACGTGACAAAGTTCGCAAAGAATAAGCACTAATGTAAAAACATGCACGAAATTAATACTACCATATCAGACTCTTCTGAAAACGAGCTGGCTTGCTTTGATATCTATGCACTTAAAGAGGCTGACAGAGGAATCTTGTGGGTGTCCCTTGAAGTGTAAGGCGTGGTGTTCAAGATGGAGCTGGACGCAGGGTCAGCCCTGTCAGTGATAATGCTATAAGAATTATAAGGATCATTTTGCATATTGCATCCTGGACACAGCCCTGTAATGTTGAAAACATACACTGGTTAGAAAATAACACCCTTGGGAACAATTAATGCAAATGTGAAATATACAGGGAAAACACATACATTGCCACTTTATGTAATTAAAAAAAGGGGGTGTACCACTGTTGGGATGCGAGTTGCTGAAGAAGATACAGCTAGATTGGCAATCAATCAAAGCCATGCAAGCCTTAGAAAAATCAAGCAACCAGTCCATAAATAACAGTTTTAAAGAGCTATTTTCATAATATGGTTTTTCTGGATGGCATTGGCACATTAAAACATATGAAAGCCCAGATTGTATTAGAAGGTAATGCAGTGTCAAGGTTTCACAAGGCAAGGCAAGGCCAGTGCCATATGCACTACGCCCCAAAGTAGAAGCAGAATTGCAAAGACTACAAAGGGAAGGCATACTGACAAAAGTGGGATGGTCTGAATGGGCGACACCAATTGTGCCAGTCGTAAAGGGTGATGGCACTGTGCACATCTGTGGTGACTTTAAGGTGACCGAGAACTCCGTGTTAAAGACTGAACAATATCTCTTATCCCGTATAGTTGATGTCTTTGCATCTCTGGGCAGACGAGAAGAGTTTTCAAAAATTGACCTTGCACAAGTATACCAACAAATGGAAATAGAGGACTCATCCAAAAAATATTTTACTATTAACACTACTAAAGGCCTATACCAGTATAACTGTTTGGTTTTTAGAGTTGCTTCAGCACCAGCCATATGGCAGAAGGCCATAGAACAACTATTACAGGGCAATCCTGGCACTCAGTGCTACGTTGATGACAGGGAGCATCTAGAGAATCTAGGAAAAGTCCTGAACAGATTAGCAGACTTTGGCTGAGAGTCAAAAAAAATAAGTGTGAATTTTTCAAAAACTCCATTGAGTATTGTGGACACCAAATTGATAAAGAAGGCTTACATAAATGCAAAAACAAAATTAAAGCTGTCCTGAAAGCACCGAAACCACAAATTGTAATTCAGTTGCAGTCATTTTTGGGACTGGCTAATTATTACAAGTTTCTTCCAAATCTTTTGACTGTATTGCATCCTTTAAACAGTTTGCTGCACAATGAAACAGCATGATGCTGGACTAAAGACTCTGCGTACAAAGAGGCAAAATCTCTTGTAATATCTGACAATGTGCTACCTCATTATGACCCCAGCTTGCCACTGCAGCTTGCATGTGATGCCTCTCCTTTTGGTATTGGTGCTGTATTGTCACATAAGTTCACAGATAGGACAGAACAGCCAATTGCCTTTGCCTCAAGATCCTTAACTACAGCAGATTGTAATTATGCACAAATTGATAGTTTGGTTTGGGGAGTTAAGAAGTTTGACCAATATTTATATGGGAGACATTTTACCTTGCTGAATGATCATTGACCATTGTTGTCCATCTTTAATCCATGTAAAGATGTCCCAGGTATGGCTGCTGCATGACTTCAAAGGTGGGCATCTTTTCTTGGAGCCCCTACTTACACTATTGCATTCAAAGGTACATTCATGGTAATGCTGATGGACTGTTGCGGCTTCCATTGGAGGTATCACACCCCAGGAATCTAGCGGAACCAGTAGACATGTTCCAAATGGCCAGTCACATGGTCTGACATCCAGCGAGAGACATGTTGCAACCCAACACTTTCTAAAGTTTATGAACTGACAGTTAAAGGCTGGCCATCCAAGGGCAATGCAACTTTATTAGCCTACTCCGCATGGCATTACCAACAGTCTGTAAGTCAAGGTTGCATTTTGTGGGGCACATGTGTTATAATTCCTCCAACACTTCACAAAAAGGCCCTTGAGATGCTACATGAAGGGCACTTAGGGGTGGTAAAGATGAAGAATTTACCTCGCAGCTATGCCTGGTGGCCTGGCATTGATCATCAGTTGGAAGACCTCACAAAGACATGTAATGGTTGCTAGCAGATTCAAAGGTCACCAGCGTCTGCACCATTTCACCCCTGGGAATGGCCCACCACACCATGGCAGTGCATGTACATTGACTGTGCAGGCCTATTCTTTAACACTAGAATTACCAGAGCCTACGAAAAAACTCGTAATTCCGTCCCACCTTAAACTGCTTCTTAAATCCCTTCACACCTCTCCGCCAGCGCCCTTTGTCTTCTAAATGTGCTGATAAAGAGAAGCTCGGAGCAGCCGGCTATTCCATCCCCCACCAATTTAGAACGTGCACGAACTTCTCTCAGCTCAGGCCTTGATTGAGTATCTGGGAGTGAAGTGGAGTTTTAGAGCGGAAATAATAGATCGTTGTTTGGAACACACGCATTTCATGTCTGTTCCGTTTCTACAGTAATCTGTGTCAACACATTGTTAAAACAGAAACTTTTTTATATTCTAGTAGTAGATGACAAAATGTAGGCATAAACTATATAATGTATGAAGCCTGAAGTCCAAATAGCAAAGAAACATTTTCACAAGAATAACACAATTGCACTTTTATTCAAACATATAACTGCAGAAACAAAAGCCGCCTTAACATGCGACATTGACACCAGTTTACTGTAACTGACTCCGTGGCTCAATAGACTCAGCCCCCGCTTGGGAATCAAGGGGTTGCGGGTTCGATCCTGCACCCCTCCGTTTTGAGAAGTAAACTGCTCTTGTCTTACTGTTTTAAAATAAAAGCATACATTTGATTTCAGTCTGTAACAGCCGGTGCAGTTTATGATCCTTGTAAAGGTTAGCTTTTTTTTTTTTATTCACTTTTCACTCTCTCAGTCGCCTTCAGAATCAATCCATACAACCCCATCTGACACGGCTGTTTTCACTAAAGACGCGCTATAGCTCTGCAGTGTACCACGATGCATACTAACGCACAATCACCCCCGGTTCTGACACACAAACGCTGGCGAGGCTGCCTTCTTCGTATCTCACCGTCACTTGCTTTTCGTTTTATTGAGTGTTCCTGCCAGTCCCCGCATGTTGCTGTATGCTTTTTCTTTTGTACTACAGGACATGCAGAGGAAAGAATGGTAAAGACCAGTAACTTCGGCGCTATATGCAATCATCAGACACTCCCCATCTGCCCGTGTCGTTCAAGCACAGGAACATATATCGGTGTAAAGTATAACAAAAGTGCACTTTTATTCAAGTGCACTTTTTCCATCGCCTTTTCCTGTAAGAATATATATATATATATATATATATATATATATACACAGTGCATCCAGAAAGTATTCACAGCGCATCACTTTTTCCACATTTTGTTATGTTACAGCCTTATTCCAAAATGGATTAAATTCATTTTTTTTCTCAGAATTCTACACACAACACCCCATAATGACAATGTGAAAAAAGTTTACTTGAGGTTTTTCCAAATTTATTAAAAATAAAAAAACTGAGAAATCACATGTACATAAGTGTTCACAGCCTTTGCTCAATATTTTGTTGATGCACCTTTGGCAGCAGTTACAGCCTCATGTCTTTTTGAATATGATGCCACAAGCTTGGCACACCTATCCTTGGCCAGTTTCGCCCATTCTTCTTTGCAGCACCTCTCAAGCTCCATCAAGTTGTATGGGAAGCCCTGGTGCACAGCCATTTTAAGATCTCTCCAGAGATGTTCAATCGGATTCAAGTCTGGACTCTGGCTTGGCCACTCAAGGACATTCGCAAAATTGTCCTGAGGCCACTCTTTTGATATCTTGGCTGTGTGCTTAGGGTTGTTGTCCTGCTGAAAGATGAACCGTTGCCCCAGTCTGAGGTTTTCATCCAGGATATGTCTGTACATTGCTGCAGTCATCTTTCCCTTTATCCTGACTAGTCTCCTAGTTCCTGCCGCTGAAAAAATCCCCACAGCATGATGCTGCCACCACCGTGCTTCACTGTAGGGATGGTATTGGCCTGGTGATGATCGGTGCCTGGTTTCCCCTACACGTGACGCCTGGCATTCACACCATAGAGTTCAATCTTTGTCACAGGCTACCATGTGCTTTTACTAAGGAGTGGCTTCAGTCTGGCCACTCTACCATACAGGCCTGATTGCTGGATTGCTACAGGGTTGGTTGTCCTTCTGGAAGGTTTTTCTCTCTCCACAGATGACCTCTGGAGTTTTGATAGAGTGACCATCGGGTTCTTGGCCACCTCCGTGACTAAGGCCCTTCTCCCCTGATCGCTCAGTTTAGATGGCCAGCCAGCTCTAGGAAGAGTCCTATTGGTTTCGAGTTTCTTACACTTACGGATGATAGGGCCACTGTGCTCATTGGGACCTTCAAAGCTGCAGACGTTTTTCTGTAATCTTCCCCAGATTTGTGCCTCGGGACAATCCTGGTAATACAACAGTCAGTCATTTTCCAACCCACTATATCCTAACACAGGGTCACGGGAGGTGTGCTGGAGCCAGTCCCAGCCAACACAGGGCGCAAGGCAGGAACAAATCCTGGACAGGGTGCCAGCCCACCGCAGGACACACCCACCCACACACCAAGCACACGCTAGGATCTCCAATGCACCTAACCTGCATGTCTTTGGACTGTGGGCGGAAACCGGAGGAAACCCACACAAACACAGGGAGGAAATGAAAACTCCACGCAGGGAGGATCCGGGAAGCGAACCAACGTCTCCTGTGATGCCCCGGTAATGCAACAAGTTACAATAAAAAAAAAACCATACAAAGCGGTTATAACACAGCGTTTCTCAATTTTATGAAAGGTAGAATGTTGTAAGACACAATGCTAAGGCAGTTTACCATTGGGAGACTCAAGGTATGTCTGATGAAAATGAGACTTTGCAGTCATGTGAAAAATAAACGGGCTGCATAGGTAGACTTAATACAGGGGTGGCTTAATAGTTTTGTGCACGTTGACCTTGAGAGATCTAGTGTATACTTGCATGTGTTCTTTTCTTCTCTTAATTTTCTTCTGTGGTATTGTAATCTGACTGTCGGCTCTCTTCACTTATAAATTTCAGTGAGTGTGAGTGCGTGTGCCTGCGTTCACATGTGTGCTCTCTTGTGTGTAACTCTGTGTGTTGCACATATATGTCTAAATAATTTCTGCATCTCAAGAACTACTTGTGCAAAAATTTTACAAATCAATAGGCTTGCTCCTTTGACTAAATGAAGCAGACTGCAAAAAATCCTGGTCAAGTTGATCAATTTCTGTGGCAATTGTCATGTAACATATGTCAAACTGTTTTTGAAGGCTATGGAGGTAAATAATGAACCAAATACAATAGGCCTTTAGCTCACCCAAAGATAAACCCAATGCAGCTTGTTTGAACAAGCTGAATTTTTTCTGGAAGTTATCATTGTGCTTAGGTTTTCAGACAATGCAGGCAAGCACACAACAAACACCATGCTGAAATCAATTTATCTTGACGTTTTTATTATCATCATAAAAATCAGAATCTGATCTTAACATGTTAGCTTTTTTTTTTGACCCCATCACCAGACTTCAATTTACAGTAATAGCCATTAAAACAGTAACACTACTAATGTATTTGCTATATTTTTAAATCAATATAATGGTGTATTGATAAAAAAGGTATAATTGTTTCGTCAAAAACATTCTGGCACAGAGTAGAAGAGCAAAAGGCTTTAATGTTTTGAGTCCTTTAACTTCTGTCTGGTAAGAAATCCATGTCTCTTACATGATCTGTAAAAATGAGTTATTTCAGTACAGGAGCCACCACTGTGATGTGAAAGCATTTAAAAAGAAAAGAAATTTGAGTAATGATGATACCTCACTCACTCTTGGGGATAAAACAGCAGCATTTTTAGTGTCACTTCCTTCTGTTTCTTCTGGCAGCTCAAAATTCTTATCTGATGATAAAGAATCTGAGACATCAACAATGTACAAGCCATCCTTTGGAGAGTATTGCTTTTTCTTGATAGTGATGGCTATTATTTGAAGCCATACTGTGAAGAGAAAGGGGGCTTCATATACACAATACTCGGTTCATCTCATGGTCTTTGCTGCCATCTAGCAGGTAAAATCAAGCAATACAGTGTAGGAGATTTTTATAGGTACTTTTTCCAATAGTTTCAGTGAAACCTTAGTTGTTTGCCTTTTTGGCAAATGGGAATTTAGAGCATACTTGTTCAAGTATTATGAAGAAGAACATTGTGTAAGGAATAAAAGTTTAATTTTTGGATAAAATGCTTGCAGTCTTGCATTTTTTAAAGCCCTTGATGAACTAGTCGATTATCATAATAGATGTTACTTACCGACCTACATGATTCAGTTCATTAAATTTAGAATAAATACTGTTTATTACAATAGATAATAACAAAAATTGCTTTCCTCATTCAGATTCAATGTAATTGAAAAATAAAGTTGCAGTTGTATTTTTGTGTAGTTTTAATGTTTAAGTGACCTAAACATAGGTTTATATATATGTAGAAAATAACGTACAAATTAAAGCTGCACTATTCTGTGGAAGGAGTTGCAAGGAAACCTTTTAATTGAGTGAAAATTTATGCAAATGTAATATACAGTAGATTTGTGATGAATGTTTGTTTATACACTAAATGAAATGTGCATCCTTTCTTGTTTTGAGACTTCCTTAATCAAATTTTTTGGGTGCAGGTACCTAGCGTCTATCCTACAAGTATTATTTACAAGGGAAGAACCAGATTTGGGCCATCTACCATACTAGCCACATTTCCATTCTGTTTAATAGAGTCTTTTGGGTGTGCCATTAGATATGTTAATTTTTTTGCAGGAAAACCTGGATACTTTGAGGGGTGGGCGGGGTGGAATCCATGCATAACTAGAAGTAATGTACAGTTTACCCCCTGACAGTTTCAAGGCTGAGTTCTGGGCATGTTCTGCTGCAGTCTAACCTTCTAGCCCATGTACTTGTCTATTATGTTTACACTTCTTTTAAAGATGAAGTGTTCAGTAATGCAGTTATTATTAGTGTGAACCTCTGAGGTTGTTTATCTTTATTGCATTGAGAAGGTTTGTCTCCGCCTCTAGAAGACCCATGTGGTACTTTGTGTTTCTGGTTAACAACAGCTGCACCAGATTGCTTTAAACTTCCCAAGGTACCTTTTGCAGAGCCCTCTTGAGCCCTTTTTCCTCGCTTATAGCTGCTATTAGAATCATCCCTCTCCATTTGTTCTTATTTCTTAGAGATAACAACCACCCCCCCAAATTCATTTAAAAGTTCAACTTGTTTTTCAATAAATGTGTGGCAAGTAAGCCTCATAAAGTATTTACTAAAATGAAAGCAAGGTGCTGCTTTATGTAACATACACAATTATCTTGTATTTTACCAGTTGTTAAATTGTTTTCATTGTGCAATTTAATTGTTTAGTGTATGTGCATACATATATTTTTATTTACAGTATATATATTTATATTTACATATATATATATGTATTTTTAAATTTGCATTATATATATATATATATATATATATATATATATATATATATATATATATATATATATATATATATATATAAAATAAGTATGTGTTATAAATATATAAGGGTTTTTTTGTTTTTTTTTATTAATTTCATCCCTTAGAGGTCTGAAGCAAGGAATATATTTATGAACAGAAAAATTGCTCTGAGTAAAATTGTTTGTTCTTAGTACAGAAATTCTGTTCTTTACAATAACTAATAACATGTAAAAGGGCATCGATTTGAACATAATTTGATTGAATGTAACAATGGCTGGTCTTGCACGACTACATGATTTAGCTCAGGGCATACTGAGGAGAGAGTGCTTATATCACGCTGACGTGTTGGCAGAGAGTCATGAAATGTTCATTAGTCGTTTCAGACTACCCAGACCCATTCTGGTGCATTTATGCACTGTGGCAGTAGGGGGCAGTAGTGCACCCTTGAACCCTCAGGTACAACTCCAGACACCAGGTAAAAGTGCACGACCTCTTTTATTTCTTCACACAATGTTCACAAAGCACCCTCCACACTACTCATATACAATATAATAATAACAATAATCAAACACTCCTCCTCACCCAGACACTTGCTCCTCTACCTCCCAGCTCAGCTCATTGTCTGGAGCGAGGCACCGCCCTTTTATAGCCCCTGACCCGGAGGTGTTCCTGTCCCAACAGACCACAGTTCCTTATTCCTTCCGGGTCAGGGCAAACAGTCCTTTTCTTCACCCCGGGAGCACGTCGTTCCTTCCTGTCACGTGACCGTTACGTACTCCCGGGTCATAAGGCACGACGGAGCCCAAAGGTCCCCACACAGCGACTCCTGGTGGCCCCCAAGGTATCCAGCAGGGCTGTGTAAAACTACTACAAAGTCCATGAGGCCCTGCTGGACCTCGGGGCATGATCCTGCTGTCGGGAGAGCTCCTCCTAGCGGCCTGGGGGTGAGGACCGGCATGGAAAGCCGGTAGTCCTCCACAGCACTTTTATGCATCCTGTTCTGAAAAGGACAACAACTAGAAGCCATACCATACCTGAAATCCTGCAAGTCCTGTCGACACTTTGCTTCTGGCTACCTATTTACCGCATAAAGTCACAAGTGCAGAGCTTCCCATGTACATATCCAAAGTACAGCAATGGCAAAAGTACATTCTTGATCCGATGTAGAACCCTCGTCATGTAAGTAAATACAATGCATCCGGAAAGTATTCACAGCACATCACTTTTTCCACATTTTGTTATGTTACAGCCTTATTTCAAAATTGATTAAATTCATTTTTTTCCTCAGAATTCTACATCACAACACCCCATAATGACAAAGTGAAAAAAATTTACTTGAGGTTTTTGCAAATTTATTAAAAATAAAAAGACTAAGAAATCCTATGTACATACGTATTCACAGCCTTTGCTCAATACTTTGTCGATGCACCTTTGGCAGCAATTACAGCCTCAAGTCTTTTTGAAAATAAGTTTCACCCATTCCTCTTTGCAGCACCTCTCAAACTCCATCAGGTTGGATGGGAAGCGTCAGTGCACAGCCATTTTAAGATCTCTCCAGAGATACTGGATTATGTGAATTTCCCCTTGGGATTAATAAAGTATCTATCTAATTTATCTAGTTTAGTCGGATTCAAGTCTGGGCTGGCTGGGCCACTCAAGGACATGCACAGAGTTGTCCTGAAGCCACTCCTTTGATATCTTGGCTGTGTGGTTAGGGTCGTTGTCCTGCTGAAAGATGAACCGTCGCCCCAGTCTGAGGTCAACAGCGCTCTGGAGCAGGTTTTCATCCAGGATGTCTCTGTACATTGCTGCAGTCATCTTTCCCTTTATCCTGACTAGTCTCCCAGTTCCTGCCGCTGAAAAACATCCCCACAACATGATGCTGCCACCATCATGCTTCACTGTAGGGATGGTATTAGCCTGGTGATGAGCGGTGCCAGGTTTCCTCCAAATGAGACACCTGGCATTCACACCAAAGAGTTCAATTTTTGTCTCATCAGACCAGAGATGATGTTTATCATGGTCTGAGAGTTCTTCAGGTGCCTTTTGGCAAACTCCAGGCCGGCTGCCATGTGTCTTTTACTAAGGAGTGGCTTCCGTCTGGCCACTCTACCATACAAGCCTGATTGGTGGATTGCTGCAGGGATGGGATTGTTGTCCTTCTGGAAGGTTCTCCTCTCTCCACAGAGGACCTCTGGAGCTCTGACAGAGTGACCATTGGGTTCTTGGTCATTTCCCTGACTAAGGCCCTTCTCCCCCGATTGCTCAGTTTAGATGGCCGGCCAGCTCTAGGAGGTTTCAAACTTCTTCCACTTATGGATAATGAAGGCCACTGTGCTCATTGGGACCTTCAAAGCAGCAGAAATTTTTTTGTAACCTTCCCCAGATTTGTGCCTCAACACAATCCTGTCTCGGGTCTAGATAGATAGATAGATAGATAGATAGATAGATAGATACTTTATTAATCCCAAGGGGAAATTCACATAATCCAGCAGTAGTATACTGATACAAAGAAACAATATTAAATTAAATAGTAATAAAAATGAAAAAAATAAAATTAATGTTAGCATTTACTCCCCCGGGTGGAATTGAAGAGTCGCATAGTGTGAGGGAGGCAAGACAGTGACAAAAGTCTGTCACTGAAGCTGCTCCTCTGCCTGGAGATGACACTGTTCAGTGGATGCAGTGGATTATTCATGGTTGGCAGGAGTTTGCTTAATGCCCGTCGCTCTGCCACAGATGTTAAACTGTCCAACTTTACTCCTACAATACAGCCTGCCTTCTTAACAAGTTTGTCCAGGCGTGAGGCGTCTTTCATCTTTATGCTGCCACCCCAGCACACCACTGTGTAGAAGAGGGCCTCGCCACAACCGTCTAGTAGAACATCTGCAGCATCTTACTGCAGATGTTAAAGGATTCCAACCTTCTCAGAAAGTATAGAGTGCTCTGACCTTTCTTACATAGAGCATCAGTATTGGCAGTCCAGTCCAATTTGTCATCCAGCTGTACTCCCAGATATTTATAGGTCTGCACCCTCAGTACACAGTCACCTCTGATGATCACAGGGTCCATGAGGGGCCTAGGCCTCCTAAAATCCACCACCAGCTCCTTGGTCTTGCTACTTGCTACTGACAATTCCTTTGACTTCATGCTTGGTTTGTGCTCTGACATGAACTGTCATCTGTGGGACCTTATATAGACAGGTGTGTGCCTTTCCAAATCAATCCAATCATCTGAATTTACCACAGGTGGACTCCAATTAAGCTGCAGAAACATCTCAAGGATGATCAGGGGAAACAGGATGCACCCAAGCTCAATTTTGAGCTTCATGGCAAAGGCTGTGAATACTTATGTACATGTGCTTTCTCAATTTTTTTATTCTATACTAATAAAAGGCAAAGCCCTCACTGACTGACTGACTGACTCACTCACTGACTCATCACTAATTCTCCAAGTTCCCGTGTGGGTAGAAGGCTGAAATTTGGCAGGCTCATTCCTTACAGCTTCCTTACAAAAGTTGGGTAGGTTTCATTTTGAAATTCTACGCGTAATGGTCATAACTGGAAGCTATTTTTCTCCATTTACTGTAATGGAGTTGAGCTCGAAAGCCGTGGGGTTGCGGAGTTTCGTGTGACATCATCACGCCTCCCACGTAATCACGTGAACTGACTGTCAACGCAGTGCGTAGAAAACTGAGAAGAGCTCCAAAAAGTGCTGAAGAAAACATGCATTATATAATTGAGAAGGCAGCGAAACAATAAGAAGCGAGCGACAACCATATTCATGAGTGCTGCTACTTCGGAAACAAAGCAAGGTGTAAACCTAAAGTTTAAATTAAGTTCATAGACAGGCTGCCGCTGGCGTTTGTCATGCCCACGGGTAATGCGGGATACAAGTTTAATGAGAGGACGCAGGATATAAACGAGTTTTGATCACTTTGTAACTAAGTTAAAATTGCAGGTGAAGGGCTGTGCTTATGCAAATTCCGAGAGACTGTGTTTGTGGGGGATTGACAGTTAAGGTGGGTGGGGGAGTCACGTCATCATCTCCCCTCCCATTCACCTCATTTCGCTCTGAACTGAGCTCCGCAGCTAACGCAGTAGTGATGGGAAGTTCAGATCATTTTACCGACTCGGACCTTTGAGTCTCATTCAGCAAAATGAACAAATCTTTTTTCGAGTCAATTCGTTCAATTCTCTTTCCGGCTCAGACTGCATATGTTAAGCTTATGGGGTTGTCACGTGATGAACGAACGACTCGAAAAACCCGAAGACCGAAACGGGTGAATCAATTCCAATACAGAAACTATAGGAAGTTGTGCAAAAGCGTATGCGCGACTGAACGAATCGCTCCCACGAGACGACTCGTTCTTCCCGATTCACACTAAAGATTTGTTCATAATGAACGAATCGTTCAAGAACGACCCCTCACTATAACGCAGTGTTACGGAAGCGACTTTGTGACGCTGCCACCAAATACTCACAGAAAAATCCACAAGTTAATACACACGCTGTCTCTACAGTTTCTCCACACTGAATCCTCCAGGCACTACTTACAAAAGGTTACATTGAAAATCGTGTTACGTTATTTTTAAAATGTTTCCTTTTCTTAGCACAAGCACAGCTGAGAAGCTTCGATGCATGTGCTCCATAACGCGTTAAAAAATAATGCATTTAATCACACTTTGCATTACAAGCAAAGGGGAGCTTTTGTCAATGCATGATTTCCTGGTACACCGATTACATTGATCAGCGCTTCCCAATTCATTTTACCCTTGCACCCCCTTGGTTTGAGAAGTATGAAAAAATATGAGTTTAACACAGAAAAACAGATCACCAATTGAAGCTCTATGAATAATCGATTCGCCATCAATAATTGTTTTGGTAAAGCCATACTCGGTGTAATCCTCCTTCCATTTTATAATTTTTCTGCCACTAGCCATGATTAAATGAGCGGTAAAAAAGTAAGAGCGAAGTGAGTGTGACTTATTCAGGCAGGCAGGCGACAGCTCAATAGCTCGAATTTGGATATAAGTAGGTTCTATTTAGTCGCCAGAAATATCTTTGTTAGGAATGGAAGTTGAATTTAGTCTTTAAATTTCTATGGTAAAGAAAAAGTTATGCAATGATGACTAAATTTAACTATATAAAGTCATTTCCAAATATATAAAGTCAAACCTTGATTATATAATGTCACTGTCGGAATAAATAAAGTCAAAACTTGAATATATAAAGTCAGCGTCGATATATATAAAGTCAAAACCTGAGTATATAAAGACGGCGTTGGAATATTTCTGAATATATAAAGTCAGCACTGGAATATATAAAGTCAGCGCTGCAATATATAAAGTCAAAACTTCAATATATAAAGTCAGCGTCTGAATATACAAAGTCAGCGCTGGAATATCCATCCATTTCCCAACCCGTTGAATCCGACCACAGGGTCACGGGGGTCTGCTGGAGCCAATCCCAGCCAACACTGGGCACAAGGCAGGATCCAATCCTGGGCAGGGCACATGCATCATTTTCAAAACATGAAACGAACAGTGTTTTTTTAATTTATTTTTCTGAATACGTTTTTGTTAACTTAATTCAGTTCAGAGTCATTTCAATCAATAGATTTTGACTTTCACTTTATATATTCAGGAGTGAGTTTATATACTTCGATGTTGACTTTATATAATCAGGAATGAGTTTATGTATACCGACGCTGACTTTATATATTCAAGTTTTGACTTCATATATTCCGACAGTGGAGGCCGACATTGGCATCATACCACCGAAATAATTACGTACATTAGTTTTGGTTAGCGCAGGGCAGCCGCCTACCAAATTTTGTGAAGATGGGGCCATAAATAAGAAAGTTCAACATGGCGGACGTTGTCGACCGTTATCGACCATTATGACCGTTACGTGTAGAATTTCGAAATGAAACCTGCTTAACTTTTGTAAGTAAGCTGTAAGGAATAAGCCTGCCAAATTTCAGCCTTCTACCTACACGGGAAGTTGGAGAATTAGTGATGAGTCAGTGAGGGCTTTGCCTTTTATTAGTATAGACTAGCAAAATACCCAGCCGCAGGAGAAGTAGTGTGTTAAAGAAGCAATGAAAAAGAAAAGGAAACATTTTGAAAATAACGTAACATTGTCAATGTAATTGTTTTGTCACTGTTGCGAGTGATGAGTGTTGCTGTCATATATATATATATATATATATATATATATATATATATACACACACACACACATAAACATATATATATACATATCTATATATATATATATATATATATATATATATATTTATATATATATACACACATACACACACACACACACACATATAAACAAATATATACATATACATACATATCTACATATATACACACACAGCTATTTCGCATCAGTGCAATACGCTGCTTGTTAAAACGGATAACTCCGCTCTTACGTGCAAGTCTGCGTGGATATTATGAACTATCGTATTTGTTCAAGTTCTATTTAAATTTTAAATAGAAGGAATTTTTATTTAGTCGACAGAAATATCTTTGGTAGGAATGGTAAAACAGACAGGAATATTATTCTGAATAAATCAACTCAAACCTTAAACAACTTATAATATTTTGCTCTCCATAAAATATATCCTGTCTAAATTATACAAGTTAGAAATAAAGTAAATGTTAAAAGAACAAACATTCAAATTTCTTTACTCTTATGTAATTTTATATAAAAAATAAACTTAGATTTTAAATATCCCAAAAGATTTTGCTCTCCATAAAAATATATCCTGTCAAAATTATACAAATTCAAATATGAACATGCTGCATAACAAAACCTAGAAATATAAATAAAATGTGTTCCTTTCAGCAATAACAAATCAAATCATTCAGTTGTCTTTGCTCATATGTCATTTTAGAGCTGGACGCCTGGCATCTTTTTGGCAACAGGTTCGTTTATGTTTGGTGTGAGGTTCTGTGTTGTGGAGATTCTCAGGATGGATTGCAGGTGCTCATCAGTGAGGCGACTCCTGTGTGCTGTTTTGTTAGTCTTTATCACTGAGAAGAGCTTCTCACACAGATATGTGCTACCAAACATGCACAAGGTTCGAGCCGCATGTAGACGGACTTTTTTTGTTCTTCAAAGTCACCAAAGCGCCGTGCAAACTCAGTGCGCTCAGTTTATCAGCAAAGTGCGTGTTTGGGAACACCGTAGTGACGACTTGGTTTAACATTACTTGGCAACAGGGAAAGTGGGGCAAATTGCACTGGTGCATTTGTGTCTCCCATAAAAGCAGCTTCACTTGAAATCACTTTGTGATTGTGCACGGGTTAAAACGTCCGCTGAAGTGTCAGATTCTTATTTAATTCTTCTGCTTTCTGTATCTTCTGCATTGCATTCAGGTTACCCTGATGTTTTGTCTCATAGTGCCGTCTTAGATTAAATTCTGTAATTACAGCCACATTAGCTCCACAAATGAGACACACGGGTTCAGTAAACATATACTCAGCCTCCCATCGGTTTTAAAGGCTCTATTTTTAGAATCAACTTTTCTCTTCAGCATCGTGTGAGCTAGCTTCGCAATAACTTGCAGCATCATAAGGTAGACTTGATTAACGCCGTAAGTGTTCAGCAAGGCAGCTGAAGCGCTGCATTATGGGATCTGTAGTTTATTGTGTTACCAGCGCTTCATATACCCGGCCATTAATAACAATAATACAGTATATAAAATGATCTCGGGCGGATATAATTACACGCGGGCGGATGTGGCCCGCCCTTGAGTTTGACACATATGGACTAAATAGAACTTGAAAAGATATATTTTTTAAATGTGATCGCAATTCAGATAGAGTTGGCGCACTACAGCCTGCATGCCTCAATAAGTCATCCTCCCCTCGCTCTTACTTTTTTACCGTTCATCTAATGAATACACTGAGTATGGCTTTACCAAAACAATCATTGATGGCGAATAAAGTATCCATTATTCGAGTATGTAGATCGGGATATATATATACATATATATATACCCGCGTATCGCAGCGAGAAGTAGTGTGTTAAAAAGCTAGAAAAGAAAAGTGAATATTATAAAAATAGCGTAACATGACTGTCAATATACAGTATTTGTTTTGTGAGTGTTGCTGTCATCAAGGATTTGATTATCATTATTTCTTTCAATCAGGTTCGTATTTGTAGGATGTGTTGTGTTCAAGTTACATTCCGTGTTTGTCAATCGTTGTAAAGATGACAGGTTTCATTCATCGATTCGTTTCTTACTGCATCAATAAACAGCTCGTCTTCTTCTTTATCTGAGACCTGACACACTGCATGCACGGGTTTTTTACACTGTCTTCCTTTAGCGGGACATTGACTTTTTCCACCGTGTGCTTTGTTTCCGCAGTAGCTGGATTTATGAATATGCTTGTATGTATCAGGCGCTTCATATTTTTGCTGCCTTTTCAATTGTGTAATTCGGTTTTGTTCAGTGCTCTTTGGAACTGTTGCTTTTATCTGTGCACTCGTCAGTTCACGTGAGCCGCCGGTGTACATGCATCGAAGGTTCCCAGCTGTGCTGGTGCCATCTCGTGCTATGTCCATGGCTGTATTTAATGTTACCTTAGTCCTGGCACTTAAAACTTTCTCTCGCAGTTTCGCTGAGTTTGTACCAAACACCACCCTGACCATCTCATCTTCCTCTGCATAAGCACAGTCCTTAACCCGTGAATATTTAGTGGGAGTTTTCTATTGGATTGCCGCTGACGGACGGCCTTATATGGGCAGGCACTAAATTACAAACGCCAGCGGCAGCCTGTCTATGAACTTAATTTAAAGTGTAGGTTTACATCGTGCTTTGTTTCAGTAGCAGAACTCATGAATATGGTTGTATATGTCACTTTCGCCGCTTCTTATTGTTTCGCTGCATTCTCAATTATATAATGCATGTTTTCTTCAGCGCTTTTTGGAGGTCTTCCTGGTTTTCTATGTACTGCGTGATTACGTGGAAGGCGTGATGATGTCACACGAAACTCCGCCCCCACGGCGTTGAAGCTCATCTCCATTACAGTAAAAGGAGAAAAACTGCTTCCAGTTATGACCATTACGCGTAGAATTTCGATATAAAACCTGCCCAACTTTTGTAAGGAAGCTGTAAGGAATGAACCTGCCAAATTTCAGCCTTCGACCCACACGGGAAGTTGGAGAATTAGTGAGTGAGGTGAGTGAGGTGAGTGAGGTGAGTGAGGTGAGTGAGGTGAGTGAGTGCGTGCGTGCGTGCGTGGCCTTTTATTAGTATAGATGATATTTGGAATAGTTCATTTTATGGCCTGTATAGTAAATTCTGGAAAACCTTTTGGGCACTGATGCAACATTATTAATATTATTCATAATCATTTGCATACTTTCTTGTTGTTGTGATTAGTGACCGCATTTTTTTTTCCCCGATATTGCCCAGTCTCCGCTTTTTGGTGCATGGTGGTGTTTCTTTTGTACTCCAGGACATGCAGAGGAAAGAATAGTACAGAGAGGTCAGTTCCACGCTATATGCAATCATGAAATTCAAATTTTAACAGTTACCACCCACTCAAGGACTGTCCTTTCTACATTAACGACATGTGTACCTGTTGCAATGTACATACTTCTCTCTATGCTGTGGTTCCTATTACATTGAAGGGGCACCTGATACTGATTTAGTTTGCTTTCCTGTTGCATTCTCTTTTTCTTTCGCCTTTTCTTGTAAGAAACGATGACAAAGTTCCTCTGCAAGGTGAGCAAAGAACACTCTTCTTTTCTTAGTGGACCCGTGCATGCTTTGTACAGTATATGTGCATTCATCTCTGCCAGGTCAAGCATATTGTAGCACACAGCAACTGGCCACCCACGTGCTCCTGCTTGCAGTGAATTAGCTCACACCTTCTGGTGCATGATGTCAATGCAGCACCAAGGAAAAAAAAGAAAGTGACAAATATATGTGACATTTTGAAGAAATCATTTTATGACCTTAATAGTACCAATCAGAAAACATCATCGCACAAATGCAATATTATTTGAAAATGAACAGCATCAGATCAGGTGTAAATTTATGTTGGTGGTGTTAGGGTCAGATCAGGAAGGTGGAGGAAGTGCATGAACCTTTACTGAGAGAATAAAACTAAAAAAAAGCTAACTTTTACAAGTACCATAAATATACACCCAATCTGACGCTGTTCGTTTTCAAATAATGGGCTGTAAAAGTTTCAGCATGTTCCCTATGGAAAGGCAAAAATCCAAAATTAATGAAGTTTCCTGACTATGATAAACAAAGTTCAGGAAAATAGATGGATGTATAAATAATACTGAGCAAAAGATAATGTCTATGTAAATGTCTTGCATATTAATATTGTTGTCTCCTCTCTTCTAGTTATTTACTTATTTTAATCAGTATTTTTTTTTCTTTTTCTAACTTCTGCCCCAAGTATGGGAAATTGGGGAAAAATACATTGTCTTTAGCCACTCATGTATTTCTAAAAAATGATCTTGTGTTGTACTATTTGGGTAAAATATTTTTCTGATGGACAAATTTGTGTCTTGTTTCACACAGGCAGCTCCTACCATATTACTGCTAAAGGAAAGGTCAGAGATACTGGTTCTCAAAGACGTGTTAGAGCACTTTGTAAACCTAGCTATTGTTTTGGGTGAAGGAATGTAATATTTAAAACTTATTGTTTTTGTTTTTTTGTTACCATTTAAATATTTCTGATTATTAATGTTACCATTGAGTGTTTTAGGCTACTAATCCATGTATTTTTTTCTGTTTCAGAGTACTTACTGTTTTATTGTTGCTTTCAGTCTTTTAAGCAATTATAGCTTCCCTAATTCATCATGAAGTAAATTAATGTATGTTTTCACATAGTAAAGAAACTAACCACTAGGTAGCTATCAAAGTACACCCAGGTTTTTTTTAATCTTACACAATATTTACATGTTATTTGTCTCATCCAGTGGTATATTCTAATAGTTTCCATTAAATACATGTATTTTTTTTTGTTTGTGTCCACAGTTGACCAGAACTGTAAAAGTGAGAAATTGTGGAATTGAAGTTTTTTCAGCAAAACCTAGGCTGCAATGCAGTCACCACCTCAAACTGCACCTGCTGGGGCCACTGGTCCCCCACCTTCAGGAGGAATACCAAACATTTTCCGGAGGAGTAGTCCTTATAACAGGAGGGCAAATGTACCAGTTTCAGGGTCATCTGCACCAGTGCCACCCATAACAGATCCATTTGCCTTTGGAAGGCAGACTCCTCAAAATGCTGTGGGAAATCCTCTTCCAAAAAGTAATCCTCTCACCGTTCAGAGTCAAGTTTTGACAGAGCCACCCCAGACTGTTCCAGTCCAGCATCAGATGACTTTGGATAATAAGCAAGGAATTCTGCCAGCATCAGGACTGGGAGGAGTTAATGTGTTTACAGTGAGTAACATGGTGACTCCAGTTTCAGCCATAGGGCATAATAGTAATTTACTTCCTATGCCAGTTTCTTCTAGTTTAGATTCAGGACAATGTAACTCTGTGGCAAACACTTCTATTAATGCACTTCAGATACATGATGTTAGTTCAGAAGTTTCATCTCGTGAAATAGCCTCTCTGCAAAACAGGCCTTCTTATGGACATCATACCAGAGGAGATCTTGGAGGAGATCTTGGATCTTATAACTCTATTGTCCCCAGCGCAGTACCCCCAAACTCTCAGCCTTCAGTGATAAACTGGATGCAAGACAACCGGCCACCTTCAGTTCACAATTACTTACAGCCAAGTGAGCTTCACTGTCAAAATCCTAGTGTTTCTTCAATAACTTCCTCTTTAGCAGGTGTACACTCTCAGAAACCTATCCACACTGAACACAAGTCACCAATCCTTCAACACAATGCAAGCTCTTTGCAGATTTCAGGAGGTAATGAAAAGCATGAGATTTCAGAAAAAGCAGAAGATAATAAACACCTAGCCTTCCAGCATAGCAAACAAACATTTAATTCTGACAATTATTTCTCCCAAAATATTCCAGAGCCTTGGATTAGCCAGTCTGTTAAGGACCAGTTCTACTATAAAGAAGGGAGAGCCGAAGGAACTCAATCAAATTCAGTTAATAGAATGCCAGACTATTCTGCTCAAACAGGATTTCATGTACAAGCCAACCACATTACATATGAAACAGATAAGGGAACAGTTGGAATGTTTTTTAAAGGAGATGAAATTGAAAATGAAGAAACTCTTTCCAGTGAGAGCCATGCCAGTAATGGAGTTCCTGTACCAGAACTATATGTTCAGAACCTCGGAATGTTCAGTGGTCATGTGTCGGGTCAGTTGTCAGCACCACAAGTGGGCAATGAAGTGGCACATAGTACACACCATAGCTTAGACAGTAGTGTTTCAGGTAATGGTAATTTACCCTTGTCTAATGAAGGAAATACATATTTAGATAACAGTTCTTTTACCAATGTTTCCCAAAAAGTGACTGGGATTCACTTTGATAATGTGGAAAACCTGGAATGCGTACCAAATATAGAGGTTTTGCCAAGTAAACCACTTAATGCCCCAGGTATACATCAGAGTCCTGTGGAGAACATGGGCATTGATTTAGGGCCCTGTACTGGAAAGCCTGTGTCTGGCATTGCTGACAGTTTTGAAGCTGGCCCTAACTTGGAGACACCAGATTCAGTACCTCATACCGTTAGATCTGAAAGTGTTTCCTCAGGCTATAGTAATGTAAGTCATAGCAGTAACTCCAACTGTCGAAGACCTCAAGGAGTAGTAGGAACATTTATTCAGCAGGAAGTTGCAAAACCTACTGAGGAAGTGTCTCCGAACTATTTTGAACAAATTGACACATCACCTTCTGCAGAGTTTATTGAAGAAAATGGCCCTAATGGTGTATATCACAAAGAACTTTCTCAGCCTTCTACACCCAGCCCTCCTAAACCAACTGGTACATTTCGGGCCAGTGCAAATAGCTCCTTTGAACCAGTTCGCTCTAGGGGAGTAGGAGTAAAACCTGCCGAGATTGATAAAGCTCGATTGGTAATGGAAAAATCACAAGATACTTTTGTGTCTGATGCCTCACCTGGGAACCTTGAGCATCCTCCTGATAACCTGGAAACTCTGTTCATGCCTCATCCACTTTCATCTACTGCAAATACTAAGATTGGTTTGGAAAATGTTCAGATGGTGCCTGATAAAAGACCCTCAAACAGAGCAAATGCTACACGTTTGAAATGCCAGAGTCCTGCCACTACACTTTGGGCCCAAAATGAAATGCCAGTTTTAGGAGCCAATATTCTCCTTGTTCCAGCAGCCCCTGCGGTGCATCATAGTTTAGTTAAGCAGCCAAGTACAGAAGTTATTCAGCCACCAGAAGACGGTCCTTTGGAACATCAGCTGGAACAGCAAGTTCAAGCCCAGGATTCTCTGTCTTTCAAACCTAGGACAACTTTAGAGAATTTGGAGAACCCACCAACCATAGGGACTGATGAATACTTGAAGCAGCATCCAAATGTGAGTTATGCAAGCCTATTAATCCCTTCCCCACCAGCTGATTCATTTAATAATCAAACCCATTTGATTGCCCAACCTACTCAAAATTACACTCTTGCTCCATCAAATAATTGTCCAGTGTCTGTACCTAATCAGAGTAATAAAAATTTATTTGATTCATTAAATCGAAGCGCAAATGAACTGATCTTGCCTGGAGCAAGCGTGGCACCCATAGCCAATTCAGGTCAGACAGGTTTAAGTATAAATTCATCTCTGCCTAATAAACAGTGGCCACAATTTTCTGTAACTTCAAATCAGCCTGGAATTACCAGTTCTCAGCCAGCAAACTTGTCAGTTCAAACCCTCCCAGGTCAGGCTCCCCTTAATTTAGCTCAAGACAGTCGATCAAATGAGAAAAGGTCTCCAGAAAGTGCTTCTTTTGATCCATCTACAAGTTTATCAAATTCTTCATCTGATCCCAGCTTGCTTCAGGTTCAAAATGTAAATCCTTCGTTTTCTGAGAGTAACACACAGACACAGACTATTGTTACACATCAGGTTTCCTCTAATTATGAACTTCTTGATTTCACTATGCATGCAGTCAATCAAAGCAGAAGTTCATCTCAATCGAGTCAGTTACCTGCTACTGGTTCTCACCCTTCAACATCTGCTTCCGTAGGCATGAAGCAGGAAAGTCAAGCCATTAACGCTTCAGATTTTTATCTCCAGGTTACCAAAGATGCTAAATTGTCAACAGTGAGTGGAATAGAACAGAATGGACAACCAAAGCTACTGCCAAGTCTGCCTTCTCAACAGAATACTGTTAACAGTTCCCAACCAACAACCAACATATACCACCAGTCACCTCCTCCAGCAGTTTTTCATGGAAATGATGCACAGGATGGAAAGTCAGTAACATCTAATAAAAATTATCCACCAGTGCACCTTGTCCCAAAAGAATCTCTTGAAAGTGAAGCTTCTGATCCTCAATCAAGATATGAAAATGCTGCACCTAAAGTTCCACTGAATCCCATGTATGTTCCTCCAGGTGCTGATTTGCAGACCCAGTCTTTTAATTCTTCTCTGCAGTTTCCTCAAGTGTCACGCCCAGGCCCTTCACATACACCACAGCAGATGTATGGACCACCTCCACAACAGCAGATTTCAGGTTATGGATATTATGGTGGTGGTGCTTATCCTGATTATTCAGGTGGAAGACAAGGGCCCTATCCATCCCCATACCCACTTGACCCAAGGACTGCTCAAGCATATTATAAGGTACTTTATCACTTCTTTTTCTTTTTAAATTATTATTTAAAACAAATGTGATTTATAATTATAAGGTTATTGATTGATTTATAAAGAACAAAACACATGCATATACATTGAACATTTATATAATAGATTTTGCACATAAACAATATTTATATTTTGGAATTAATTTAATTGAAATAGTCCTTATGAAAAGAAACATTACAGAAGAACTACCTTTAGCTAACCTATGAATTTGGGCCAACAGAAGCACCTAAAAGTACAGTATATGCACATAGATTACACTGTGATATATGCTATAACCATGATCATTTTTAATTATATTGTGATACATTGTTAGTCACACTGCCCCCACTTAGAACTAGGATTTTGTGACATTTCAAAAAGCTGAATCATTTTGACATCTGTGAAATATTTACTCTTTTGCAAGTTTCTTAAACCAGCTGTTGGTGCCAATATGAGTCTTGCAATGGCAAATGTTACAAACCTAACAGAATAATTATCTGACCAACCAGATTTTAAAAGTATCTTGTCGCAAACACTTTTCTATAAAGAATATATCCTGAATTATCTTTGAATCAACTGATTTAATAGTGCACATATAATATTTTTTTATTTTTAGTATTGATTTTAAACTGTGTTTTTCAGTTACTGGAGAGAAAATGTCTGAGAATAAATTTGGAATTTGCACATGGTATGATTATTTAGGTGATTCAAAAAGATTCCATCCTTAAAACAATATCTTGAAATTCCCCCAAGATTATAAAATTCCCCTTTTTGTTGTTACAGTGTGGGAATCCTTGTGACCATCACATATTGAAATCTGAACCCTGCATTGCATTTTTCTACTTATTACTGCCAATATGATAGTTGGGTCAACTAATTGATGGATATAGCATTATTTTAAAACAGCTGTTAATATTTGTGTGCGTGTGTGTGTATATAATTACGCACTATATGGACAAAGTATTCGGAGGTCTGAGCATTATACCAACAGGGACTTTAATGACATTGCATTCAAATACACAGACTTTAATATGGAGTTGCTTATGCACCATTTTAGTAAAGAAGCACTCACAAATCACTAGAAAGGACCTGTGTAAAGATAACACAGACTGACGATTTGAGATCCAACAGTGAACAGTGCACTGATGTTTTACAAAAATGATTTGAATGGAAAAATCATTGTAAAGTGGAGACAAAAGTGATTTGGACCTTTGTTGGCAAAGAAATTGAACCTGAAAGACATTTTCATTTTTCCAAAAGATCCAATCCAAGATATTATCCAGTTATAATAAACCAAGAACAACTGAAAGGAATAATTGGTGAAAGTACTAGAATAGTATTCAGTGGGGATGCAACAATACCCGTTGTTGGTACTGGGATTGCTCCTAGGGTATGTAATATCCCTAGATTTTCTAATACTGTACTGGCTCTGTCTTTCAGCTTTCTGAGTATCAATTAGGTACTTTACACTAATTTCAAGAGACAGGATTTTTAATAGGGACAGGGTGTAAACAAGCCAAAATATTGTAAAGCCTTGGCATTCCTTACAATGATTTAAATCAAAAATAATATTCATATTTAATACCTCAAAAAGATAGATGGAACTTTATTTGCCCACCCGTGCCTAAAATGTTTGTCAGATGCACACTGAGATATGATTACGTTTTAGTTGCAAATTTTCTGTGTTGCTAATTTGAAGTGGGACTATATCATGTTGCTGTGTACATAGTTCGGTAAATTTTGCTGTATATACTCTCTTCCCAAAAGGCTTTAAGAAAGCAGAAGCTAAATAAAAGAAGTATCAATGAAGAAGGCCAAAGGGTTATTTTGATGTAATATATCAGTAATTGCAGGTAATAAATTTAATAGAAGTATATCAAAATTATATAAAAATAAACTTTTTTTTAACAAAGCCTATAGCATCATTTTATACTCTGTAAAATATAAATAAATAATACCAGTACTTTGCATAAAACAGATTTAAATATTTCAAAATGATGTACATTCAGTCCTCAACTTTCATGGGGGTTACTTAACTAGAAAATGGCACAAAAGTTGAAGATGCAAATGTTGATATATTGAACCTATGGAAAAAAAGGTGTTGGGTTCCAGCCCCCATCAAAAACTATAATCTTTCATTAAAGATTGCTCAAAATACACTCTTCTTTATAACAAAACACTTATTTTTAACAATTTACTCCTTTCATAACTCGGTAACCATAAAGTAAAACACAGTTTGGTAACCTGAAAATATTTCTATAGTGGGTCATCCCCTAGAATTCTGAGAACTTTTGTGGCAATATGTCAATTTAAAAAACAAAAAAAAATAAATAATAAATAGTTGTTGCTGTCTTAAGACACAGAAACTGGCGAGGGCTCTAGATAACCTTCGACTATGTCCTTCGCAGCTGGTGGATGGCTTTGGAGATCGTGAAGGACGGCCTGGCTTTAAACAATCCGTCAGCCAAGTCTGCTTCATGCACTGTATTCCACAGAGAGCACTGTTTCTCCCCTGGGATGGTTTTCTTGATGAAGAATTGACTAAAACCAATACCCTCCCTTTTGTACCCATGGCAGAAAATAATAACAAGAGAAAGAAATATGGTACAAAAAGAGAGATATGCATTTAACTTGCTTTAACATTCATTCCCAGAATATAATGTATAATCCTGTATGCTTACATATTCAGGCCGGAGAGAAGCAAAGGGACATCACAGCCAAGTGGGAGAATGCTGACACACAGATGTCCTATCCTGCAAGGTTCGTGGAAGCATAGTGAGATGCTTTTGACTTCATACTGAATCTTCATCATTATAAATACTGACATAATTACGTATTTATACAATTCATGTCAGATATGGGTGACTACCAGAAGAACTGATCGGTTATGAATACCTTCAGACTCTGGGTTTTTTAACCATATTGGTCAAGCAGGCATCCGCACCTTTTAAAATAGCCTGCTTTTGTCCTTCACATGTTTTCTGCCTATCTCCCTAACCTGACTTATAGCTGTCATTTGTCAGTCTTCCTGGCAGTCTCTGTCTCTTATCTGAATTGCATGGTTTTGTGAAATAAATGTCACAAATTACATTTGGCACAAATAACCTTCTTGCTACATGTGCTGCCTGAGACCCTTAAGGGTCTTAGCATATAGGAGAATAGCAGAGGCAAGTTGATGTTTAACCTCAAAGCTGTAGTAAATGGTGGGATCGGTAGCCATGGTATCTTCCAGAAGGTTGTATCACTGACTTAACATGCATGGGCTTAGAGCCTGCAGGACTCACTGCACTTTGGGGGCATAATTGCAACACAAAAGTTTTTTTTTTTATTTAAGCAAAACAATGAAAATATGCAAGGACTGTACGACAGGTTTTTTTCTCTGCAACGGTGAGCAAGACAGGTATTGTATCTAATTCAGTCCTCCCCATTTCCCCTGGCAAAAGTGTCAATCAAATCTCATAATGTGTGATGTTTCTATGCTAGGGCCTGCTTTTCTGTGCAGATTAGTGCAAGGTCCAAATTCCCTTTTCTTAAAAATACCTGTGAAGCCCATAACTGTGCAAGGTTACCAGCATGAAAGTAAAAAAGAGGTTACAAATAAAATCACGCAAATAATTTTAAGTCAAGAAACGTAAATGCACGAATGTTGAGTATTGACTGTACAGTGGAACCTCGGTTTGCGAGCATAATTCGTTCCGGAAACGTGCTCGCAATCCAAAGCACTCGTATATCAAAGCGAATTTCCCCATAAGAAATAATGGAAACTCAGATGATTCGTTCCACAACCCAAAACTATTCATATAAAAATGATTAATACAAAATATAAAGTAAAATACATAATACAAATTAACCTTCACTTTACCTTTAAAAAGAATCATGGCTGGTGTGAGTTTCTAAACTCATGTGGGATTCCACCCAACGGGACAGCACGTGGAAGAGCGTCCCAAAGCAATCACAGTCTCCCAGCGCTGTAGCAGTTCGTCGTATAAGCGCATCCAAAAAGATCGCAGACATGCTATAAGCGCCTGTCGTCAGTGGGTCATACAAGGAACATTATAAAGATCCCGCTACAATAAATAACAGCGCTGTTGCTGTTTCAAGCTGAATAAAGCTGGTGTTAAAGTACTGAGACTCAGCTTCATGTTTTGGGGAGCAAGATGGGGACTCGCACTTCACAGCGCACACACACACATTCACAATGCTGTAGTAAACAGTATACGCTCGTAAGGATGTTGACTATATGAGTGAGGCACACAGACTTAGACGGAGAATAGGAGGAGAGAGAGAGAGACGCGCTGAGCGAGTGAGATAAGGAGAGAGAGAGAAGAACCATCAGCTCAGTTGTGATCACATGACGCTCAGCAGACAAAGTTTATCCATACTACTCGTATTGCAAGACATCTCTCGTTTATCAAGTCAAAATTTATTAAAAATTTTTGCTCGTCTTGCAAAACACTCGTAAACAAAGTTACTCGTAAACCGAGGTTCCACTGTATATTCTTTGCTAATCCAAAACTAAGGCAGTCTTGTGACTGTGTAAATACCTGTTAGATAAACATAATGTTCTTTAATTCCCTCAATTTCATATTTTTAATGGCATCTGCATCTGACTAAAGACCTGAAATATTCATGGTCAAAAATTTGCAATAATAGAGGAACAGCTCTATGATTTACATTTTGCTTGTACTTCGTGAAAGCGCTAGATAGAAATAAGCTCCATATATACACACTATAAGGTAAAACTAATTAGAAATAGTTTTTAGTGACTTATTGAACAACTGAAGTGGAAAAAAAGATATGGAAGCACAAATAAATACATTTTCAGATGTCTTACCAACCTGGGCACATTTCGATTTTGCAAATTTAAAGACAGGGAGTGGTGTTAAGTGGAAATTTATAGGAAGTATGCCAGGTAATTTAACTCTTTAAATTAATAGGAAGGAAGGTGTTTAAATATAAATTTTTTTGTGATAAAGCGTTATCTCCTGTTAAGGTGTGGTAATAAAATTTCAAAAACTACTAATTCAGATCCTTAACTGTATGATGATGTTCTGAAAAATGTCCAGATGAAGAGTTTTCAATAGAGTATGTTTTATATTTACCTCTATTTACACATACTTAATATAAATCTGGAAGATTCCACCAGGTGTCAGTGCAAGATAGTGAGAAGTGAGAAAACGTTCTGCTTTTCTGTGTTGTGAATTGCCAGAAACATCCGTTAAAATGTCTCACGACACCTTGCCACAATACCTCTGAAAAGGATGGATGTTTATTGATTAAAACCATCAATCCAGGGATGTGCCCATTCCAGCAAGTATCGGGTGCGACGCAGAAACAATCCCTGGACGGCACATCAGCTCATCGCAAGGTGAATACAACAACAACAACATTTATTTTCTGTATACAGTAATCCCTCCTCGATCGCGGGGGTTGCGTTCCAGACCCCCCCGCGATAGGTGAAAATCCGCGAAGTAGAAACCATATGTTTGTGTAGTTATTTTTATATATTTTAAGCCCTTATAAACTCTCCCACACTGTTAACATTATTAGAGCCCTCTAGACATGAAATAACACCCTTTAGTCAAACGTTTAAACTGTGCTCCATGACAAGACAGAGATGACAGTTCTTTCTCACAATTAAAAGAGTGCAAATAGATCTTCTTCTCTTCAGGAGCAGAGAATTTCAGAGAGAGAGAGCGCTCGCAAAGAAAAGCAAGCAATCAAAAAATCAATACGTGTGCTTTTAAGTTTGCTGCGGCATTTTTTAGAGGAGCGTCGGTATCTTCTAAGCAAACAGCCTCTGTGCAAACAGCCCCTCTGCTCACATCTCCTCCGTCAGGCACAGAGAACGTCAGAGAGAGAGAGAGCGAGATTAAAGCAAACCATCAAAAAATCAATAAGTGTGCTTCTGTAAGCACCGCGATAAAGCGGCATTTCTTAGAGGTGCGTCCGTATTCACTAGGCAAACAGCACCTCTGCTCACAGCCCCTCTGTCAGGCGCAGAGAATGTCAGAGAGGGTGAGATAGAGGCAGAGACAAGCAAACAATCGAGCACCGCGCGGGATGCATATCTTATAGCATTGAGGAGTTTTAGTTAATATGTAATACGTGCTCTGATTGGGTAGCTTCTAAGCCATCCGCCAATAGCGTCCCTTGTATGAAATCAACAGGGCAAACAAACTGAGGAAGCGTGTAGCATAAATTAAAAGACCCATTGTCTGCAGAAATCCGCGAACAAGCGAAAAATCCATGATATATATTTAGATGTGCTTACATTTAAAATCCGCGATAGAGTGAAGCTGCGAAAGTCGAAGTGCGATATAGCGAGGGATTACTGTATAGCATATTTTCATACAAATAATTTAGTGCTTTGCATGATGAAGAAAGAGGAAGAAAGACAAAGTAAGAATTAAAATAAGAGAACACTAATTAACATTGAATAAAAAGTAAGGTCCGATGGCCAGGTAGGACAGAAAAAATAAAATAAATCTCCAAACGGCTGAAGAAAAAATAAAATCTGCAGGGGTTCCAGGCCATGAGACCTCCCAGCCCCCTCTAGGCATTCTACGTAACATAAATGATCAGTTCTCATTGTATTCAGGGTTCTCATGGAAGGACTTGATGAAGATGGTCAGGTGGACTTCTGGCCTTTAATCCATGAATGTAGGGACATCACGGTGCTTTGAATAGGTGGTGGTGGTGCAGATCGCCATCACAGAAAACCGGAAAAAAGAACAGAAGAGAGAGTAGGGGTAGGGGTTAGTACAGATTTTGGAGCCACCATGAATAGTAATGATTAATTGAATATATAGAGCATCAGTATTAAACTAAAATGAAGTTATGAGAAAGCCATGTTAAAGTAATGTGTTTTTAGCAGTTTTTTTTTTTTAAAGTGTTCCACTGTATTAGCCAGGCGAATTCCTATTACAGATTTTAGGTGCATAACAGCAGAATGCCGCCTCACCACTTCTTTTAAGTTTAGCTCTTGGAATTCTAAGCAGACACTCAGCTGAAGATCTAAGGTTACGATTTGGAATGTAAGGTGTCAGACATTCCGATATATAAGATGGAGCAAAGTTATTTAAGGCTCTTTAAACCATAAGCAGTATTTTAAATTCAATTCCGAATGACAAAGGTAACCAGTATAGTGACATCAAAACTGGAGAAATGTGCTTGGATTTTCTTTTCCTAGTTAGGATTAGAGCAGCTGCATTCTGCACTAATTGCAGTTGATTGATGTCTTTTTTGGGTAGTCCTGAGAGGAGTGTGTTACAGTAATCTAGTCGACTGAAAACAAAAGCGTGATCTAATTTCTCAGCATCTTTCAATGATATAAAACGTCTAACTTTTGCTATATTTCTTAAGTGAAAAAATGCTGTCCTAGTGATCTGATTAATATGTGATTTAAAATTCAAGTCAGAGTCAATAGTTATCCCTACATTTTTTACCTCTCTCTTGACATTTAATCCTAATGCATCAAGTTTATTTCTAATAACCTCATTATATCCATTATTGCCAATCACTAAAATTTCAGTTTTCTCTTTATTTAGCTTGAGAAAATTACTACTCATCTATTCAGAAGCACAAGTAAGACATTGTGTTAGTGAATCAACAGAGCCGGGGTTATCAGGTGTTATTGATAAATACAGCTGCATGTCATCAGCATAGCTGTGGCAGCTTACGTTATGCCCCAAGATAATCTGGCCTAACGGAAGCATGTAGATCGAAAAGAGCAGCAGACCCAGGATAGAGCCTTGTGGGATACCATATAGAATATCATGTGTCTTTGAAGTATAATTACCACAACTAACCAAAGAATTTTCTATCTGCCAGGTAGGATTCAAACCAATTTAATAGACTGCCAGAGAGGCCCACCCACTGACTTAGGCGATTTCTAAGAATATTGTGATGAATGGTATCAAATGCGGCACTCATATCTAAGAGGATGAGAACAGATAAACTCATCTGTCTGAATTTACCATCAAGTCATTTACTACTTTAACTAGTGCAGTTTCTGTACTGTGATTTGTTCTGAAACCTGACGGAAACTTATCAAGAATAACATGTCTATTGAGGTGGTAATTTAGCGGTGGTAACTGACTCTCTAGAACTTTACTTAAGAAAGGCAGGTTAGAAATAGGCCTAAAATTTTCAAAAGCAGATGAGTCAAGATTATTTTTCTTGAGTAGGGGTTTAACTACAGCAGTCTTAAGAAAGTCTGGGAAGACCCCCGTATCTAATGACGAGTTTACTATGTCAAGAATAAAGAATACTATCAATTAGCACGCCTGATACTTTGAAAAAACTTGTTGATATTGGGTCATGGATGCAGGTGGAGGGTCTCAGTTGAGAAATTATTTTATATAAATCAGGTAAATCTATCCTGGTGAAACAATTTAATTTGTTTATAACAGAGTACTGGGGCTTATGAGGATCAGTGTTGGGGAGATATACTATATTTTTTCTAATATCATTAATTTTTTGATTGAAAAATACAGCAATAGCCTCAAGTTTCAATTGAAGTATTCTGGAGGCATTCCATTGAGTTACCTGGGTTAAGCAGACGATCAATACAAGCACACACATACACTAGCATCATTTTAGCATCTCCAAATCCCAAAACCTTCATGTCTTTGAAAGGAAACTGGAGCACATTGTGAAAACCCACTAGGAAAACATGCAAACTCCAGGCAGGGAACACCAGGGGCATGACTGCCTCCAAGGCAGCAGCACTACTGCTGCTCCACCGTGCTAGCCCCACATGTGTAATTATTAACAATATTCATTATTTAAATGAAGTTAATGATTTATCTGTAAAATGTAACATACATACTTTAATATATTTCATCATGAAAGTGATATTAAATATAAATCTGAGGATTCTAAATGTGCAGAGAGCTGGAACATCATAAATGTAATGTGTTCTGTGTGGCAATTGCTGCTTGCCGCTGCTGTCAGTTCAGGAGGAAGCCCCAGAAGCACATAGCGACTTAACAGCTTGGTCAGTTTTAAGATGACGTTTACGATGGTCTAGTTTAATGATGAAATAAACAATGAGATTAAAGCTGACGCAGAAGATGGTAAGAGACCTTTAAAATGTATTATGTCATTATGTTGGAGAATATGTGACACTAGAATATAAAAGAACCACAAATATTTTTGTATTTTGGCATTTTGCATCACAACATTGAACCATTCATTAAACATTGAAACACGCACATCAATCCTGTACAATCTGCAAAGTGGCTGATTGTCACGTATAGGTAGTGAACAGAGACACTGATACCACATTCTTACTTGATCACACTGTGCCCCCCTGATTTTTTGCTGGTAGTGCAACTCACACACGTGTCATGTTAATTTCTGTATATGTGCTCAGAGGATATGTCAAATGAGTGCTGGGAATGCGTGACAGCCATGATGCGTGCAAGGTAGTGTCTCCATAGACTGGACTTATTTTTCCAGCACATCCCACAAATGCTCGATCCAATTGAAATCGAGGGAATTTGGAGGCCAAGTCAACATCTTGAACTCTTCATGTTCCTGAGACCATTCATGAACAATTTTTGCAGTGGGGCGCGACACATTATCCTATTAAGAGGCTATAGTCATGACCCCTTCATAACAATCTTTTCAGGTAGGTGGTATGTGTCAAAGTAAAATTTCAGCATGAATGCCAATACCCAAGGTTTACCAGCAGGACATTACTCAGAGCATGAAGCTGCCGGCTTGCCTTCTTCCCATAGGGTATCCTAATTCCATCTCTTCTTCAAGTAACCGAACTGACTGTCCACATGATCTAAATTAAAGCATGGTTTTTCAGACCAGGCTACCTTCTTTCCATGCTGTGTGGTCCAGTTCTGACACTACCAAACCCATTAAAGGCACTTTAAGCTGTGTGCAGGGCTTTCTGACTGGTCAGCGGCTATGCAGCTCCTTATGCAGGAAGCTTCTTTGCTTTGGGTGTTCTGACACCTTTCTCTTATGACAAGTGCTACATTTTTCAGCAATTTGTACTGCAGTAGCTCTTTGGGGTTGGCCAGACATTGATGGCATGAGGATGAAGGTTACATTGATCTTTAGGTGACTATAACTCTTTTTTCCCTCCTTGGACCACTTTTGGTAGGTACTAACTACTGCATACCTGAAATGCCCCCACAAGACCTTCCGTTTTGGAGATACTCTCTCCCACTCTTGCCATCACAATTCGGCCTTTGTGAAAGTTACTCAGATTCTTATGCTTGCCTATTTTCCCTGCTTCCCACTTGTCACCTTCAAGGAATGACTGTTCATTTGTAGCCTAATATATCCCATCCCTTGACAAGTTGCCATTGTTACAGGATAATCAAAATTATTCACTTCACCTGACAGTGGTTTAATGTTGGGGCTGATCAGTGTGTTTTTATAGTATTTTTTGTATGTGGAACGTACATACTTACTGAATCCTTTTGGAGTATCTAGGAGAAAACTCAAAGTACAAAAAATGTAGCAATCTGATGTGAATATTTGTTTTGTTAATACTGACCACTTGTTTTTATACTACTGTAATCCCTCCTCGATCGCAGGGGTTGCGTTCCAGAACCCCCCGCGATAGGTGAAAATCTGCGAAGTAGAAACCATATGTTTGTATGATTATTTTTATATATTTTAAGCCCTTAGAAACTCTCCCACACTGTTTATAAATATTCTCCGCACAGTTATACAGTAAACCCTTGTTTATCGCGGTTAATCCGCTCCAGACAGATAAATGAATTTCCACGAAGTAGGATTCTTTATTTAGAAATCTAATATTTTCGCAGTTAGAGCATAGAAAACCTGTTTACGACCTTCTAAATACGTTTTTAACATTATTAGAGCCCTCTAGACATGAAATAACACCCTTTAGTCAAAAGTTTAATCTGTGCTCCATGACAAGAACAGAGATGACAGTTCTTTCTCACAATTAAAAGAATGCAAACATATCTTCCTCTTCAAAGTGCTCGTAAGGAGCGGAGAATGTCAGAGTAAAGTAAACAATGAAAAATCAATAGGGCTGTTGCGCTTTTAAGTATGCAAGCACCAGCGATAAAGCAGCGGCAATGAAGGGATCAATGCGAAGGTAGCCTTTCAGCATTTTTTACAGGAGCGTCCGTATCTTCTAAGCAAACAGCCTCTGTGCAAAAGCCCTCTGCTCACATCTCCTCCGTCAAGCGCAGAGAACGCGTCAGAGAGAGAGAGCGAGATTAAAGCAAACAATCAAAAAATCAATAAGTTTGCTTTTGGACGCACCTCGATAAAGCGGCATTTCTTAGAGGAGCGTCCGTATCCACTAGGCAAACAGCTTCTGTGCAAGCAGCACCTCTGCTCACACCCCCTCCGTCAGGCGCAGAGAATGTCATAGAGGGTGAGATAGAGGCAGAGACAAGCAAACAATCGAGCACCGTGCAGGAGGCATATCTTATGGCATTGAGGAGTTTTAGTTAATATGTAATACGTGCTCTGATTGGGTAGCTTCTAAGCCATCCGCCAATAGCGTCCCTTGTATGAAATCAACTGGGCAAACAAACTGAGGAAGCATGTACCATAAATTAAAAGACCCATTGTCCGCAGAAATCCGCGAATCAGCGAAAAATCCATAATATACATTTACATATGCTTACATATAAAATCCGCGATCGAGCAAAACCGCGAAAGTCAAAGCGCGATACAGCAAGGGATCACTGTACTTTATTTATATTTTAAAGGGCCTTATTTTGAGGGTGTACAGTAATCCCTCGTTTATCGCGGGAGATAGGTTCCAAGGCCAGCCGCAATAACCGAATTTCCGCGAAGTAGGGACACCATATTTCTTTAATTATTTAACGTGTATTTGGGCGATTTTAAACCCTCCCTATACTGTTTACAACCCCCCCTTTACTCTATTAATAACAGGGACAACTGTTAAGCAATATGAAATCGGTAGATAAGTTTACAGTTACTGTATAGGGAAGTACACATACCTATATATGACGTGATGATTGTGATGAATATGCTGTGCAGTAAAAATGATGACGATGAAGGTAATGACTTTTACTGCGCTGCTGATGACTGTATTTTACATCTCTTCAGACGGCGGTGCCATTTCCTGGGGCACCTCTTCCATGGTTTCTGAAGGTGTATCCATAGTAGTAGTAGGAACTGGCTCTTTTTTGCGAGGCTGCAAAAACATTGTGATCGGCAGTTGCTGCCGCTGCTTCTTTTTCCGGTCGAAGAGCAGCTTGTAGGCGATCATGACGTCGTCGACCTTGTTGCAAAATTGGACTGATTGAACCATATCGTCGTCCCATTCCTGTGACTGCTCTTGCAAATCCTTAGCCAGTCTGCAGCCACAGCCGTGAACGTTCTCCCTTCCTTCAACATATCCAGAAGTTTCACCTTCTCAGCGATCTTCATCATTCTTCGTAGGCGTTTAGGCTCAGCACCAGCCTTGGAAGAAGGAGCACGTTTGGGAGCCATTGCAGGGGGTGAAAATTGAAGTGAAGTTCAACACAAAAGAAACCACAAAAAATCACACACAGTACAGTGTAAAGTAAACCGCTCGGTGAGAAAGCTTGAAGCGAAATGGCCACGACAGAGAGACAAGGGGAGGTACTGTGGGATCTGGGCATCAGTCAAAGCACCAATCACGGGCCCGATTAGAAAGCGGGAAGCTGTGATTTGTCGTCTCCCTCCCATGTACCAGTCATAGCCCGTGTTACAACGCACTTAGTCATTGAACTTGTTTTGTTGTTCTTAGACTAGGAAATACTACTACTATATTTAAAAACCCACGAAGTCGTGAATCTACGAAAAGTGAACCGCGAAGTAGCGAGGGATTACTGTACTTCATTTTCCATGTTTGCAATATGTTGCTGGTAACAATGAGTACAAGGGCAATGTGGTACAATTGTTTCTGAATCATGCCCCAGCCTGCAGATTCTCATCCTTCATGTGTGGATTTTTCTCCTTGGTGTCCCTTTAATAGGTCGAAGACTTGCATATTAGGATTATAGGAAAATCTAAACAGACCTCATGTGAAAGAGTATAGATATGGTGTGTGAATTTGGCCTTCCCATTCAGGACTAGTTCATGCCTTGTACTTAAGGTTGCCAGCATAGCCTCCTGCAGCTATGGATTTGAAAATGAATAGATGGTTGGTTTAAATTTTTTTCTCCCTTTCATTGTTCATTTCATAATTAGCCTGCAGTACAATGCTATTCATCAAGTTTATTCCTGGTTTTACAAGTATATTAAATTGAGCAATAATCATTTGCTTCTTCTTTGCATGTTTGGGAATTATCTTTGAGATTAGTGATGTCAAGTATAAAATGGTGCGTATGCACAAAATGTTGCATGTGCCCATTTACAGGCTCACATTGAGATGAAAAAAAATTAAACTTTGCATAAAGCTATGCACATTTTTACGACAGCTTCAAACCATTTGTGCACACTTTTGTGCTGGGTTTTGTAAACGGGTGGCACCCAGCGTCAAAGCAGTGCTACTGTTTCTTTATGATTGCCCTTTCCTTTTTTTAGATTCACATCCATGATACACACCTTATTGAATACACCAAAATTAATTAAATATTTTTTTTACAAATTTAAGGCACCTGATTGCAATCATTATGTAGCATTATAATGGTGCACAGAATGGCCAAACTATTCCAACTACCATGGAGACTTTAGCGTTGTTAAGAAAACATTGCAAATGTAGGAATTAGAAGAGTCCATGAATTTAGAGATCAGACTGATTTCTTGTTCCATGATGATGACTGGCTTCTAAATCTATTCTGGTTTCCAACAGCTATTCTCTTGGAGTTGTGAATTGAACTGAGGTCGGGTTTACAAAGGCAGACTTTGAGGAATTGTGCTCTACCTGTTCCTTTGCCCACCTTCTGGTAGTGTAGGAAACAAACTTGAAAATGATGTTTTGTGTGATGCTTCTCAGTAAAATAAGACATTTAATATTACCTCTTTGGTCAAAATTGTAAGTTATTTGTATAATGTAGCTATATAACATGATTACTTAGGTTGCAACGGGTACCCTGCTGAAGAGGTGGCTTCTCAACCTGCTTGCCAACCCATTAACTGAAACAAAAATGACGTTATAATGACCTCTACTGTCAGGCTCGGGCAATGCTAGGACATATTATTGGGTAGCTTAAGGACCATTGGCGCTGCCTGGACAGGACATGCAGTGCTGCTCTGTAGTCCACAGAAAATGTGTAGCATTGTGCAAGCATATAGAGTGATGTATAATGTGGCACACAATTGTGGCTTGCCCGTACCTGAAGAGATTTGGTATGATGAACCTGAAAATGACACACCAGTTGATCAGCCAAATCGGACAGTATTACAACTTTATTTAAATATAATTGGAAAAATTTAAAAACAGGTAATTCAGATGCATTTTTTTTAACCACTTCATTTTATTTGTGGCCAGTATCAGATAGTACTGCATTTATGTTCTTAATTCCTTTCTCTGCATCTGTTACAGCATCCACTATTGCATTTTGTGACTCCAGAATAGCGTCCATCAGCACACAGCCAGATGGTCGCCCAGTGGTTTGTGAGGCAGGGGTGTGTGTGCAGCCTGCATGTGAAGATTTAGAGTGGAACGATCACTGCCTGGAGTCGTGTCCCCGGCACAGGGGTCCACCTTTGTAATATTGTCTGAAACAGTATCAATTCTAATAAAAGGCAAAGCCCTCACTGACTCATCACTAATTTTCCAACTTCCCGTGTAGGTAGAAGGCTGAAATTTGGCAGGCTCAGGCTTACTTACAAAAGTTAGGCAGGTTTCATTTCGAAATTCTACGCGAAACGGTCATAACTGGAACCTAATTATGTATGTATGCATGTATGCATGTATGCAGCCCAGTGCCGGGTCTTAGTTAACATTAAATAAAGCCATGGACATCGCAAGATCGCACAAGCATAGCTGAGAACCTTCGATGCATGTACTCCGAGCGGCTCACGAGAACTGACTGTGAACGCAGTATGTAGAGAACAAGCAAGAGCTCCAAAGAGTGCTGAACAAAAAAACGCATTACACAATTGAGAAGGCAGCAAAAGAATGTGAAACGAGTGACGCATACAAGCATATTCATAAGTGCAGCTACTGCGGAAACAAAGCACGGTGTAAACCTTAAGATTAAATTAAGTTCATAGACACGCTGCCGCTGGCGTTTGTCATGCCTATGACGAATACGATATTTGCGAGATACAAGTTTAATGAGAAGACGCAGGGTATAAACGAGACTTTTGATCACTTTGTAACGGAGTTAAAATTGCTGTAACGGAGTTAAAATTGCTGGTGAAGGACTGTGCTTATGCAAACAAAGGTGAGATGGTCAGGGATAGAATAGTTGGCACAAACTTGGCAAAAGTGCGAGAGAAACTTTTAAGTGCCGGGTCTGAGCTAACATTAAATAAAGCTGTGGACATCGCAAGATCGCACGAGATAGCACAAGCACAGCTGAGAACCTTCGATGCATGTACTCCGAGCGTCTCACGTAAACTGACTTTGCAGGACTGGGAAAGGTAAACCCATGCATGCAGTGTGTGATGTCTCAGATAAAGGGGAAGACGAGCTGTTTATTGATGCAGTAGGAAAGGAACAACCCTCTGACGCTGAACAAGCCTTTGTAGACATATCAATAGGAAAGCAAGGTGTAAAGCTTAAGTTTAAATTACATTCAAAGACACGCTGCCGCTAAATATTCGCAGACAAATCCACAACTTAATACCGAGAATGCCTGTTAAACATCTTAGATTCACGAGTACCGATTTAGGTAGTAATCACTTCGATGAATGAAACCTGTTATCTTTACAACGATTGAGAACAAAGATGAGATGGTCAGGGATAAGACTAGACAAACACCGAATGTAACTTGAACACAACACATCCTCCAAATACGAACCTGATTGAAAGAAATAATGATAATCAAATCCTTGATGACAGCAACACTCATAATAGTCACAAAACAATTACATTGACAATCATGTTACGTTATTTTTAAAATGTTTCCTTTTCCTTTTCATAACTTATTTAACACACTACTTCTCCGCTGCAAAGCGTGGGTATTTTGCTAGTAAACAATAATTCCATATCTGCTTCCTGCTTGTTTATCTTTTTAAATATCTAAATTATTTACTCCAGTATGGATAATGGTAAGGGGAAAAAAATTTAAACTCCTCCTCACCCACTAGTCGAATGCTAGTTGTCAGTTTCTCACTAATACTTGCAGCAGCTTGCTGTTGGCAGCTCAGTGTTGAGGCTCGGATGTGTGGCGACTTGCCTTTTCATATCGGCTTTCATATCTGACCACTTCTCTTGCCTCCACCTTAAATGAGCAGGACGTCAATTTCACATTTGCAAAATACTAAACGGATGGGGCTATTTATATTGATTTGCATATTCAAATATGCAGAATTCTGGGAGGAGCTGAGGTGTGGTTGTAGGCTCATGCATATGCATAAAAACTCATAGTGATTGGAATTTATAAAGGGAAAGTGAATAGAAATTTGCTTGCACACATTTTTATGCATCTGAATTTTTTTTGTGTGTAAGCACATTTCTGGTTTTGTCCATACACCATGTTTTAGTGTCAGTTCTGCGCAAAGCATTATATATGTGGCCCTAGGTCACATTTAGGAAGACAGTTTTAAGTAAACAAATGGTAGAAAGTGACATGTCCCTCCACCTTTGCTGAATTTGACCAGAAGAAAGTTAAAATCAAGTCATTAAAAGCAAATTAATTTTTGAGTCCTGCGATATATTCTTCTTCTTTTTGAAATTACATACATGTCCTGGTCTCTGAAACCCAGAAATAAAAACAGCCCCACCTTATAGATAGATAGATAGATAGATAGATACTTTATTAATCCCAAGGGGAAATTCACATAATCCACAGATACTTTATTAATCCTAAGGGGAAATTCACATAATCCAGCAGCAGTATACTGATACAAAAAACAATATTAAATAGTAATAAAAATGCATGTTAAAGCAGACAATAACTTTGAGTAATGTTAGCATTTACTCCCCCGGGTGGAATTGAAGAGTTGCATAGTGTGGGGGAGGAACGATCTCCTCAGTCTGTCAGTGGAGCAAGACAGTGACAAAAGTCTGTCACTGAAGCTACTCCTTTTCCTGGAAATGACACTGTTCAGTGGATTCTTCATGATTGACAGGAGTTTGCTTAATGCCCGTCGCTCTGCCACAGATTTTAAACTGTCCAACTTTACTCCTACAATAGAGCCTGCCTTCTTAACAAGTTTGTCCAGGCGTGAGATGTCTTTCATCTTTATGCTGCCTCCCCAGCACACCACCGCATAGAAGAGGGCACTTGCAACAACCGTCTGGTAGAACATCTGCAGCATCTTATTGCAGATGTTGAAGGACGCCAACCTTTTAAGAAAGTATAGTCGGCTCTGACCTTTCTTACAAGCATCAGTATTGGCAGTCCAGTCCAATTTATCATCCAGCTGCACTCCCAGGTATTTATAGGTCTGTAGCCTCTGCACATATACAGGAGACAACACGGAAATACCCTTGTGTAGAAGTTCTTTTATACAATCATCATCAACATGATTGTCCCCGAAGACCATAGTTTGCAGCAACCATGGTTTACTGAATTGATTTGGTGCTGATGCCCATAGTATCTTCTTATACCTCAATGGTCATGAATTGTACATTGGGACACTTCATCCTAGGGCAAGAGATGTATTATTTGTCGCAACCCTGTTTTTTTTTTTTGTAATTATTATATTGTGTAAGGCTACATCTTTATAACTAGAATGATTTAATTTTGCTCTGGGATTGGTAATGTGTTGTATCATGAGTGTATTGGTTTATTTAAATATGAATGAGTACTGTATAGGAGGTTATGTTATTCTTCACAATATCCCATATTTAACACTCAATAATAATTCCATAATAATTATTGTCTTTTTATTTGTTTTGAATTATTGGGTTCTATATAGTGTTAAGGAATCATCCTACTTTTGATATGAGGTATTTCCATATCTTTACATATTGGGTAATTCATTCCAACAAGTGTTTGTTCGATATGAAATACATTTGATTGTGCAAATTGTACTGTGATGTGGGGTACTATATGTAGTACAATGAGTTATATCTACAGGGTTTTTTATCTATTGATATGCATCTAGTGTATCTAACAAATATAAAATGTTACCTTGTATATAATTAATATGTGTATGTATCGTTATCTAAAAAGTATATATGGTTTGGGTGTGGTGGTCAGGGCTGCTTTCCTAACACATCATGAATCAGTGTGGTTAGTGTGCTCGGTGACAAGTCATTATCCTGTCCACATTTGGTCCCTGCCTAGCAACCAGTACTGCTGTCATTGCCTTCATTGACTGTTTAATTGATCAATTGTTTCTTTTTGACAAGGAGGAACAGTACAGAAGGTATGACCGAATTGGCCAGTATGAAAGCTACAATCCAACTCGGGAAACTGAAAGACATCCATACCCTGAACAACCAGAGCGGCCCTGCTCTCGAGGCAGTCAGTATTCAGACAGACCTCCTTCACGGTGAGTTTTACTTTATTGCTGCAGTTTTTTGGGAAGAGAGCCTATAAGTGCAAAAGTATTCATTCCTCGTGAAAGTCCTACTTTTCTGCATGACAAAAGATTTGTACACATATTTAATCAGTTGGTATTTTTAATTAACGCTGTAACAATGTATTTCCAAAGTCAAAATAAACCATTTTCTGTAGATATTTATAGTCATGGCCAACATTATCGGCAACCCTGGAATTTTCCCAGAAAATGCACCATTTCTCCCAGAAAGTTGTTGCAATTACAAATGTTTTGGTATACACATGTTTATTTCCTTTATGTGCATTGGAACAACACAAAAAAACAGAAAAAAAGCCAAATCTGACATCATCTCACACAGAACTCCAAAAATGGGCTAGACAAAATTATTGCCACTTTTTCAAAATTGTGGGTAAATCGTTTTATTTCAAGGATATGGTGCTCATTTGAACTCGCCTGTGGCAAGAAACAGGTGCTGGCAATATAGCAATCACACCTGAAGTCAGTTAAAATAGAAAAAAGTTGACTCAACCTTTCTGTTGTGCGTCTGAGTGTGCCACACTAAGCATGAACAACAGAAAGAAGAGCACAGAATTGTCTGAGGACTTGAGAACAAAAATTGTGGAAAAATATCAACAATCTCAAGGCTACAAGTCCATCTCCAGAGATCTTCATGTTCCTTTGTCCACTGTACGCAGCATAATCAAAAAGTTCACAACACATGACACTGTAGCTAATCTCCCTGGATGTGGACAGAAGAGAAAAATTGATGAAAGACTGCAACGAAGGATAGTCTGAATGGTGGATAAACAGCCCCAAACAACTTCAAAACATATTTAAGCTGTTCTGCAGACTCAGGGTGCAACAGTGTCAGCTCGAACTATCTGTCAACATCTGAACGAAATGAAACGCTATGGCAGGAGAACCCCACTTCTGACACCAACATAAAAAAGCCAGACTGACGTTTGCCAAAACGTACTTGAGGAAGCCAAAATCTTTCTGGGCGAACATCTTGTGGACAGATGAGACCAAGGTAGAGCTTTTTGGTAAACCTCATCATTTTACTGTTTATAGAAAACGAAATGAGGCCTATGAAGAAAAGAACACAGTACCTACAGTCAAACATGGCGGAGGTTCTAAGATGTTTTGGGGATGTTTTGCTGCCTCTGGCACTGGATGCCTTGACTGTGTGCAAGGCATCATGAAATCTGAAGACTACCAAAAGATATTGGGGTGCAATATAGGGCACAGTGTCAGAAAGCTGGGTCTGCATCAGAGATCATGGGTGTTCCGGCAGGACAATGACCCCAAACATACCTCTAAAAGCACCCAGAAATGGTTGAAGAGAAAGAGCTGGAGAGTTCTGAAGTGGCCAGCAATGATTCTGGAACTAAATCCGATTGAACACTTATGGAGAGATCTCAAAATTGCTGTTGGGATAAGGCACCTTTCAAATCTTAGAGACCTTGAGCAGTTTGCAAAATAAGAGTGGTCGGAAATTCCAGTTGAGAGGTGTACCAAGCATGTTGTTGGTTATAGGAAGTGCTTAAGTTCAGTTATTTTTTCCAAAGTGCGTGCAACCAAATATTAAGATTAGGGTGCCAATAATTTTGTCCAGCCCAGTTTTTGAGTTTTGTGTGAAATGTCAGATTTGGCTTTTTTTCTCTGTTTTGTGTGTTGTTCCAATGCACATAAAGAAAATAAACGTGTATACAAAAACATTTGTAATTGCAACAATTTTCTGGGAGAGATGATGCATTTTCTGGAAAAATTCCAGGGGTGCCGATAATTTCAGCCATGACTGTAAGTGAAGAAAAAAATGCAAAGGTTAGTGTTTGCATAAGTATTTAAACCTCTGTGGTTTGGACGCTCCAAGCTTATACAAATGACAAATTAATCATAAACACAAAGGTGACAGTCACTTGATGATTATTAAACATAATTAGGTACTACTTGTGAGTTCTTTATATCTCTCTGGATTTAATAATCATCCTTTGTAAAGAAAATAGCCTTTGTTGGACAATCACTGCAAAAAAAAGAATATAAAGGAACATTCTGCTGATGTAAGAAACCATTATGTTTTGTAGTTATTTCCTACCTTGCATTTCAATAACTAAGAGTTTGAATGTCCCGTTAAGCACTGTTGGATCAATCAGCAAAAAGTGGAAGGTTCATCACAGAAACCAGACTCTTACTAGAACAGGCTGTCCCTTAAAACTAAACATCAGAGCAAGACACCAACTGGTAAGAGAGGCTAAAAATCCAACTGTCACTGTCAGAAGTCTGCTGTGATCTTTGGCTGAAACTGGAGTGAAGGACCATGGGTCCACAATTTCAAGAGTTCTCTATAAAACAGGCCTCTATGGGAGGGTAGCAAGAAAGAAGCCATTACTTAAGAAGGTCCACATAAAAGCATGTAAAAAGCATGAAAAAGACCCAATTAAGATGTGGGCGAAGGTTTTATGTTCAGATGAGACAAAAAATTTTTGCCAGACTTCAAAGAGGTACAGTATATGTGATGTAAAACTAACTCTGCCTATGCCTCAAGAATCACCATACCTTTGGTGAAATATGGTGGTGTAGCAATCTTGTCAGAGTTGAAGAGGCAATGAATGGACACAAATATTTCACAATATTGCTGGAGAATCTGTTACAGTCTGATATGAACCTACTGCTTATGAGAAGCATAAGGCCAAAGTGACACTGAAATTTCTCAAAAAGAGAAAGGTAAATGTTTTGGAATGGCCAAGTTAAAGCTCTGATCTTAACCCTGTGGCACTATTTGAAAACTTTTGCCCAGAGACGCCATCCTATCTGCCTATAAGATCTCTATAAATTCTGTCAAGAAGAATTGGGAAGAATACAATACAATACAATTCATTTTTTTGTATAGCCCAAAATCACACAAGAATTGCTGCAATGGGCTTTAACAGGCCCTGCCTCTTGACAGCCCCCCAGCCTTGACTCTCTAAGAAGACAAGAAAAAACTCCCAAAAAACCCATGTAAGGAGAAAATGGAAGAAACCTTGGGAAAGGCAAATTCAAAGAGAGTCCCCTTTCCAGGTAGGTTGGGCATGCAGTGGGTGTCAAAAAGAAGGGGGTTTTAATACAATACAGTACAATACACAGAACAGAACAAATCCTCAATACAGTATAAAAATAAAAATTTTAGAAGTACGGAGTAGAATTTAACAGTAGTTGATATCACATAATATGATTTGGATTTGTTTAGAGTCCTGGAGACCTCCTTCATCAAGCTGCCTCCCCCATTTGGCCAAAGAATCACTCCTGAATAATGTGCAAAACTGGTATATTCTTAACCCTAAAAATTTAAGTATATTATTGCTGTTATTACAGCAAAAGTGTTCTCGACAAAGTATTAATGTGTAGGGCTTGAATACAGATGTAATCACTAACTTTTGAGTTTTTCTTCTTCATTTATCTATGTACAAAAAATTGTTATTTTGACTTTAGAAATGTATTGTTACAACATAAGAGCGCACACTAAAATGCTGAATGGATAAATGTGTACAAATCTTTTGTAATGCACAAAAATTACAATAACTTTCAAGGGGATTCAGAACTGTTGTCTGCCACTGTTAAGTGCATGTTTTTCAAAGTATTATGTATAATAATTACCTGCTTAAAGTTCACTTCTGTCTTATGTAGCAGACAAGGTCATTCTGAAGATTACTACCAAAGAGGAGCTCCCAGTGCCTTTGATTACTACTATGGAGGTACTGTAAACATCTTGGTTTTCATCAACAAGATTGATATAATTTGCTAGCTTTTCTTAAATTTTTTTACAGAACAATCATAATTTCTTAAGTTACGTGCAAATTAATTAACTTTCTAACATGCTTTTGCTAAATTATTATTGATGGAGTAAATCGTTAGATATTTGTTACAAGAACTGGTTATTTTTTGTTTCACTTTATAAGTTGTTTGGTATTTTTATAATTGAAGTCCAATCCTGTCTTGAGTAATCATTTATTTTATTCCAAATGTTAATTTTGCTTATGCAAGAGTCACCAAGACATATTGACCTCAGCCAATTTAATGTTAAAGTTATGACGCACAGTATAATTTAAAGACAGGTATATAGAGAGGTTTTTATTTCATGTTATTTTAATTAAAATGTGTTCCAACCTATCCTAGATCCTAGCCTTTGGGATCCCCGATATGATCCAGCTGCCTATGATCCTCGATATCATGAATATTATGATCCACGTTATTGGTACTATGATCTAGAAGCTTACAGACGCAGGGATCCATATTACAGCCAGCATTACCCCAGGTATTTTTGTTTTCTTTATCAAAAAGCCCATTTTTCTTAATGATTCTTTCATTGATTAGATTGATTTGCATTTTTTTTTTTTTTGAAGCTCAGTTTATACTTATTAGAACATTAGAAATATTTTAATAAGAACAGGTCAATCAGCCTAATAAAGCTATCCTTGTAATACCTCCAAAATAAAATTGAGTATTCAATGTGACTAGAGTCCTACAGTCTACTAGTTCTCTGTGGGGGAGTAAAAAACTTGTAACTGTTGTACAAATTTAGCATTAACAAGTTTTCAACTCTACCCTGGTGTTCTTTTTTTTTAACTCATTTTAAAGCAACAGCCTTCGATCCACTGTGGCATTTTTTTTCATAATATTAAACATTTCAGTCCTGTCACCACTTAAGCTCCATTTGCTTAAAATTAAAAGGTTTAATTGCTTTAATCTTTCCTCATAACTCATACCCTGAAGTCATTTAGTCAACCTAGTTGCTCTTCTCTGAGCTGTTTCTTTAGTGCTGCTATGTATTTTGTATATCCTGTAGACCAAACCTGCATGAAGAAGTCCAGGTGAGATCTCGGTAATGCATTTAAAACTTGGCTTCTGATCACTACCTGGACGTTGATGAGAGAGTTTCTGATAAGCAGTATTTTCAAGTTTCATACCACCCATTTTGTTTTCAGTTCTAACATTTTTACTTCCTACTTGTAATATCTTAGTTACTCACCTTAAATTTTATCTGCCCAAGCTGTCAAAATCCCTCTGTAAGAATGCATTCTAGAAATTTTACCACTCCCCCTAGTTTAATACCATCAACAAATTTAACCAGCTTCTCGTTTATATTCCTATCAATTTCATTTATATACGAGGTGTATTTAAAAAATACTGTGAATGTTTTAGAAAAGAAGTTACTAGTTACCCTCAAAATACTCTCCTCCATTCAAATGCACTTATCCCAATGCTCCTGCCACTTTTTGAAGCAGTTCTGGAAGTTGTCTTTCAAGAGTGTATTTAGTTGGGCTGTCATGGCTGCCTGGATGTCTTCAATGGATTTAAATCTTTTGCGTTTCATGGTCATTTTCAATTTAGGGAACAGCCAGAAGTCGCATGGTGCCAGATCCGGCAAATGAGGTGGATGCGGACACAGCCTAATGTTTTATTCGACAGAAATTGTCGTACTAGAAGGGCTGTGTGACAAGGAGCATTGTCATGATGAAGAATGAAACCATTTCAGCATTTATGAAGAATGAAACCATTTCAGCATTTTTCTCGGTTATTGATATTGGATGTCCTGATCTTTTCTTGTCTTCAGCTGAATCAGATCCATTACGAAATTGATCTAATCACTTGTAAACAGTCTTAATTGTCAGTGTAGTGTCACCATAAACCAATTTTAACAACTGATGGGTTTCCTAAGCTTTTTTCAGTTTGAAACAAAATTTCATGTTAATGTGTTGCTTGATATCCATTATTAATGACAAACTTGGAAAACACACTTGAACTCAACAATGGCTCACAAACTAGGCTCTAGGATGGACATGTCAGAACCTGCATTGAATTGTTTTGCGTTGCTCTTGGATGGTGCTCTGCATCAACATTCACTGTACTTTTTGATCACACCTTGTACTCTGTGTGTGTCTGCCTGTCTGTGTATAAATATACAGTATACATACACATACAGAGTGCTATTTAAACGTTTGAGCACCTCTGATAAAATCACTTATAACTTGCTGAGCTTTTGAGGCAACAAGTTCATTCTAACATGCTTTATACCTTAAGGAAACAGCAACATTTCAGTAGTGAAATTGGACCAACAGAACCAATTTAATGTGCATTTAAACAAAAATAGGCAGGTGCATAAATTTGGGCGGCCCAAATGAATAATCCCATCAATATTTAGTAGAGCCTCCTTTTGTTCAAATACCAGCCTGTAGACTCCTCCTATAACCACTGAGAAGTCCCTGAATTCTGGCTGGTGGTATTTTGGACCACTCTTCCATAGAAAATGCCTCTAGTTCAGTCAGGTTTTCCATATAAAATGCCTACTGTTCTGTCACATTTGATAGCTTCCAAGCGTGGACAGCCTTCTTCAAATCAATCCATACATTTTTAATGATGTTCTAGTCTGGGGACTGGCATGGCCATTCTAGAAGAATGTGCTTGTGCCTCTGCATAAATTCCTTGGTAGATTTTGAATGATGCTTTGGATCATAATCATGCTGCAAAATCCAACCCCAGTGTAACATCAACTTTATGACTCACTCTTGAACATTCTTGTCAAGAATCTGCTGATACTGGGAGGAATTCATGCAGCCCTCAACTTTAACAAGCTTTCCAGTATATGTGCTGTCAGCACAGCCCCATAACGTGATGGACCCTCCACCAAATTTTACAGTAGGCAGCAGGTTCTTCTCCTGGAATGCTGTGTGTTTTTTTTCCCCATGCATAGCGCCTCTGGTTGTGACCAAATAACTCTACCTTAGTCTCATTTGTCCATAGTATTTTTTTTCCCCAAAATGTTTTCCCGCTTTCCCAGATGTGCTTTTGCATATCTCATGTGAATTTTCTTGTCGTGAGTACAGTAATCCCTCGCTATATCGCGCTTCGACTTTCGCGGCTTCACTCTATCGCGGAATTTAAATGTAAGCATATCTAAATATATATCATGGATTTTTCGCCTGTTCGCGGATTTCTGCGGACAATGGGTCTTTTAATTTATGGTACATGCTTCCTCAGTTTGTTTGCCCAGTTGATTTCATACAAGGGACGCTATTGGCGGATGGCTTAGAAGCTACCCAATCATAGCATGTATTACATATTAACTAAAACTCCTCAATGCTATAAGATATGCTTCCCACGCGGTGCTTGATTGTTTGCTTGTCTCTGCCTCTATCTCACCCTCTCTGACATTCTCTGCGCCTGACGGAGGGGGTGTGAGCAGAGGTGCTGTTTGCACAGAAGCTGTTTGCCTAGTGGATACGGACGCACCTCTAAGAAATGCCGCTTTATCGCGGTGCTTCCAAAAGCACACTTATTGATTTTTTGATTGTTTGCTTTAGTCTCGCGCTCTCTCTCTCTGACGCTCTGTACGCCTGACAGAGATGTGAGCAGAGGGGCTGTTTGCACAGAGGCTGTTTTCTTAGAAGATACTGACGCTCCTCTAAAAAATGCCGCTTTATTACGGTGCTTTGGAATACTTAAAAGCACACGTATTCATTTTTTGATTATTTGCTTTTCTTTGCGAGCGCTCTCTCTCTCTAAAATTCTCTGCTCCTGAAGAGAAGAAGATATATTTGCATTCTTTTAATTGTGAGAAAGATCTGTCATCTCTGTCTTGTCATGGAGCACAGTTTAAACTTTTGACTAAAGGGTGTTATTTCATGTCTAGAGGGCTCTAATAATGTGTGGGAGAGTTTATAAGGGCTTAAAATATATAAAAATAACTATACAAACATATGGTTTCTACTTCGCGGATTTTCATCTATCGCGGGGGGTTCTGGAACACAACCCCCGCGATCAAGGAGGGATTACTGTACTCAGAAAAGGCTTTTTGCATATCACCCTTCCACCGAGCTGTGCCCGGTGCAAAGTGCGCTGGACTGTGAAACGATGTACAGTGACATCATCATCCGCCAGATGTTCTTATAGCTCTCAGGAGGTGGTCTGTGGTTTGTCTGTGACCATTTGAACAAGCCTTTGGCTGTGCCTTTCAGATATCTTTCTTGGCCTACCACATCTTTCCTTCACAAGGACTGTTCCTGTGGCCTTCCATTTCCTACCTATATTTCTGATTGTGGAGACAGACAGTCTAAACCTTTGTGATACTTTCTTGAACTGTTCCCATAATTCACAACGACAAATTCTTAGTTTTTAGGTCAGTAGAGAGTTCCTATTGGTTCCCATGTTGCCACTGTCTAAGAGAGAACCAAGAACAAGCTCAACTAGCAATTACCTATGTTAAATAACCGTTTTCATGATTGGTTGCACCTGTGTTTGTAGTTTAAGGTCTAATGAGCTAATCAAAGCAATTTTGTGCTGCAACCTGTCAGCATTAAGTGACTACAGGTCTTCAAATTAATCCAATTAAAAGGGTGCCCAAACCTTTGCACATCCCATTTTTTCCAGGTTGTTTTATTTCATACAACTCAATAATGCTACACTGAGAAATTTGGTCTGATAAACATCCCCTTCTCTACATTTCTCTAATAAAAAATGGCATATTGCTGTGATCTTCCCTTATTAAGACAGAACAAATCAGGCAACTTCAGAGGGGTATCCAAACTTTTACATAGCACTGTATTCTCCTATTACTAATAGTAGCAGCCCCAGCACTGACCCATGAGGGACCACCACTTTTACAGTGACACCTAATTCTGAAGTTTCCTAGCACCTATCTACGTGCTACATCCTGAACTCCCACCTTTTATTTTGATGCCCAACCTCTCATGTGGGACCTTATGAAATGCTTTCTGAAAATCAAGATAAATAATATTATAGGCAACACTCTCACAGCTTTTGCTGCTTCCTCCTAGAATAACAGCATATAAATAAAACACCACCTTTCACAACTCCATTGCTACTCATTTTTTGTCAGTCATAGCAATTTTTGGGTTAAAATAGCGGTGACATTATCTGTGCATGGCATATATGGGTGGAAACAAAGCAATATGTTAATGTTGAAGAAATGCATTTACTTCTGAGGGGCTCAGTTTCCTGTGGAAAATTAGCCAATGAACTCATAAATTAAGTTTCAAGTATGTAGGTGTACACTTGGATGGAAATTTATGGTAGGCAATATATTTATAACAGCAATTGTGTCACTCTCATTATGTGTGTAGCCAGGTTTTAAAACATTCTAATTGATTCCTAAATTTCCATGAGTACCATTTTTCTTAGGCTTTGAATGGAATTGTCAAGACTGTTTTAAAACCAGATCCTATTAAGATATGTCCAACATATATCATAATTTTACATTCTCTTGTAAATGTAAGCCTTTTCTTCTTATGCAGATGTAATTGGAGAGCTCCTATGAACTTCCAATCTTTATAGCACATTTTTTAATGCAATTACATTACATTGAATAAAGCACAAATAAATAATACATCCCATGCATTTATATATATTTTAGCAGTTTCCTGACCTGGAGGGGATTCGGTAGAGGCGCTTCTGTTATGTTTCATCAAACACTGTTTCATCTTCAATTTGATCAGTTTCCTTTTTGAAGAATATAAATATGTATAGCACCCTTACTTCAAGAAAATTTGCAAACAATGTGACACAGATAAATTGCATTATCTGGTTACTCTGTTGATGTTTTAAAAGTAGAATTTGATAATCTTTTAGACTTACTAGTTCAACCTTTATTTACAGTACCTAAGGTTGAATCCTTTTTGTGTGAGTGTGTGTTATAACATGAAATTTGAGGCTGCTTTATGGAGTTCATGTATAAAAATGAAAAAATCTAAATAACGGTCTTGTTTGAAGTAAAGCAAGTAAACATTTTGCTAGAACTAGAGAAGCATACAGACTGTTTACTGTTATCATAAACAGCATTAGTTCAGTGTGTTCCCTCTTCCCTCAAAGTTGTAAAGGGATTAGTGTTGATATGCAAATCAATTTCTCCTCAACTGTGACATGACCTGTTGGGATAGAATTTGCAGTAAGGAGGTTACAGTAGTCATTTAGAGGTGTCAACAGGATCATAGCCATATTTTTGTGACATATTTAAAGTAAGTTTGAGCACAAATCTTTTAAGGATACAAATCATATCAAATGACAGAGCACTTTGTAAAACAAATACATACATCGGCGTACCCACGCTGCTGTGCTTGGTGTCTTACTCTTTACATTGCTCTTTTAGGTAGCTCACTACCCATCTTGCATGGATGGATAAATTGTAAATGCATATATTAATCTCTTAGGCTACCACCTTTGGAAACCTGGTAGTCCAGGTATGCTTTCTGGTAGCGTAGATTTTTATATGTGAGGAACATTTACCTGCAACATTTATTTTTATAGTTTTGTTAAAACATGACTGCACACCACTCTTCTCACACAGTATAAATACAACTGGCATTTTGGAAGAGAATATTTTTGCAAATAGATGACTTTTAAAGGATTATGTCATGATGATGTGTGGTCTTTGTTCCCAATGTGCAGTGCATCCGGAAAGTATTCACAGCGCATTCCTTTTTCCACATTTTGTTATGTTACAGCCTTATTCCAAAATGGATTAAATTAATGTTTTTCTTAGAATTCTACACACAACACCCAATAATGTCAACGTGAAAAATGTTTACGTGAGATTTTTGCAAATTTATTAAAAATAAAAAAGAGAATGCACATGTACAGAAGTATTCACAGCCTTTGCCATGAAGCTCAAAATTGAGCTCAGGTTCATCCTGTTTCCCCTGATCATCCTTGAGATGTTTCTGCAGCTTAATTGGAGTCTACCTGTGGTAAATTCAGTTGATAGGACATGATTTGGAAAGGCACACACCTGTCTATATAAGGTCCCACAGTTGACAGTTTATGTCAGAGCACAAACCAAGCATGAAATCAAAGGAATTGTCTGCAGACCTCCGAGAGAGGATTGTCTTGAGGCACAAATCTGGGGAAGGTTATAGAAACATTTCTGCTGCTTTGAAGGTCCCAATGAGCACAGTGGCCTCCATCATCCATAAGTGGAAGAAGTTCGAAACCACCAGGACTCTTCCAAGAGCTGGCCGGCCATCTAAACTGAGCGTTTGGGAGAGAAGGGCCTTAGTCAGGGAGGTGACCAAGAACCCGATGGTCACTCTGTCAGAGCTCCAGATGTCCTCTGTGGAGAGAGGAGAACCTTCCAGAAGGACAACCATCTCTGCAGCAATCCACCAATCAGGCCTTTATGGTAGAGTGGCCAGACGGAAGCCACTCCATAGTAAAAGGCACATGGCAGCCCGCCTGGAGTTTGCCAAAAGGCACCTGAAGGACTCTGACCATGAGAAAGAAAATTCTCTGGTCTGATGAGACAAAGATTGAACTCTTTGGTGTGAATGCCAGGCGTCACGTTTGGAGGAAACTAGGCACTACTCATCACCAGGCCAATACCATCCCTACAGTACAGCATGGTGGTGGCAGCATCATACTGTGGGGATGTTTTTCAGCAGCAGGAACTGGGAGACTAGTCAGGTTAAAGGGAAAGATGACTGCAGCAATGTACAGAGACATCCTGGATGAAAACCTGCTCCAGAGCACTCTTGACCTCAGACTGGGGTGACGGTTCATCTTTCAGCAGGACAACGACCCTAAGCACAGCCAAGATATCAAAGGAGACACTTCCCATCCAACCTGATGGAGCCTGAGAGGTGCTGCAAAGAGGAATGGGCGAAACTGGCCAAGGATAGGTGTGCCAAGCTTGTGGCATCATATTCAAAAAGATGTGAGGCTGTAATTGCTGCCAAAGGTTCATCGACAAAGTATTGAGCAAAGGCTGTTAATACTTATGTACATGTGATTTCTCAGTTTTTTATTTTTAATAAATATGCAAAAACATCAAGTAAATGTTTTTCACATTGTCATTAAGAGGTGTTGTGTGTAGAATTCTGAGGGAAAAAAATGAATTTAATTCATTCTGGAATAAGGCTGTAACATAAAAAAATGTGGAAAAAGTGATGTGCTGTGAATACTTTCCGGATGCACTGTATACACAAGAACGTTTTATCAGAAATTAACTGAAATGCTACATTGACCTAATTTAGACTAATTAGTTTCTCTGTCAAAAACATAAATCAAGTATAAACCCAGCTTTAGAAGGTGGTTGCCTTACATTTTTTTTAAAAGCAAGTGCCATTGTTGTCCTAAATACACATTGTACATTACAAGCTCACAATGCCAACCATCACTCAGCGTTGTATTTTTTTTTGCGACATGACGTTTGTATGCAAGATAAAATGAGGCAAAACATGCACTATAGCCAAACCTTGATGAATTGCAAGCTATGTTTTTTTTTTTTGTTCAGAAAATAGTAGAAAGAGAGCAATTTAAGGTGTCGTTTTTGAAGTAAAAATAATTATCTTCTAGTTTCCTGTTGGTAGACATTCATTTAAATACATTTAGTGATGAGGCAGATCTAACTTTAGAGTTTTGTGGCAGTATGGTATTGTGATTTGTATCAATTTTAAATCACCTTTGTATCATAATAGTACCATTACCGAAACTGCTGTATGTCCTGAGTTGCAACAATCTTTAAGACAACATAGCTTTAACTTCCATGTCCTGAGCTAAAACACCCACACACTATTCCCTCAACACCCGGTGTAAAAGCTTTCTGTGGTACGTGGGTAGAGCAGCTAATTTTTCGTAATTCACAAGTATCTCTCCACCCAAGCCCCACCCCACAGAGGAGGCGATGGTATAGCACATTGTTGATGTTTTGAAACGACAATGTCAAATTTTAAGACATCCCACAGCCCCCACTGTATACCCAGTATAGCTATATATGTCTATACTAATAAAAGGCAAAGCCCTCACTGACTCACTCACTTTCCGTGTAGGTGGAAGGCTGAAATTTGGCAGGCTCATTCCTTACAGCTTACTTACAAAAGTTGGGCAGGTTTCATTTCGAAATTCTACGCGTAAGGGTCATAACTGGAACCTATTTTTCTACATATAATGTAATAGAGTTGAGTTGGAGATGGCCGTGGGGGGGGAGTTTCGTGTGACATCATCACGCCTCCTACGTAAGTACATAGAGAACAAGGAAGAACTCCAAACAGCGATGAGCACAAAACGCCATTTCACAATTGAGAAGGCAGAAAAACATTATGAAGCAAATGATGCATACAAGCATATTCATAAGTACAGCTACTGCGGAAACAAAGCACGGCGTGAACCGTAAGTTTATATTAAATTAAGTTCATAGACAGGCTGCCACTAGCGTTTGTAATTTAGTGCCTGCCCATATAAGGCCGTCTATCAGCGGCAATCCAATACAAACACTGCCGGTAAATATTCACGTGTGAAGGACTGTGCTTATGCAGAGGAAGATGAGATGGTCAGGGTGGTGTTTGGCACAAACTCATTGAAACTGCGAGAGAAACTTTTAAGTGCGGGTTTTAGCTGACATTACACGAGATGGCACCAGCACAGCTGGGAACCTTCGATGCAAGAACACCAAGCGGCTCACGTGAACTGACGCAGTGCACAGACAAAAAGCAACAGTTCCAAAGAGTGCTGAACAAAAACCGAATTACACAATTGAGAAGGCAGCAAAAAAATATGAAGCGTCTGATACATACAATCATATTCATAAGTGCAGCTACTGCGGAAACAAAGCACACGGTGGAAAAAGTGAATGTCCGCTAAAGGAAGACAGTGTAAAAAAAACCCGTGCATGCAGTTTGTCACATCTCAGATAAAGAGGAAGGCGAGCTGTTTATTGATGCAGTAAGAAACTAATCGATGAATGAAACCTCTTATCTTTACAGCGATTGACAAACACGGAATGTAACTTGAACACAACACATCAAATAAATCGACCCTGATTGAAACAAATAATGATAATCAAATCCTTGATGACAGCAACATTCAATAACACTCACAAAACAATTACTGTATATTGACAATCATGTTACGTTATTTTTAAAATGTTCCCTTTTTCATAACTTCTACTTCTCCACTGCGATACGCGGGTATATATATAAATGTATATATATACCCGATCTACAATACATACTCGCATAGACAAGCCACACGCTGTGGCTAATTGTAGAGTCTTAAGCCTCTAATGCCGACATTGAGGTTCGATTCCCGAGAGGGATGCACTGAGTATGTGCTGCGCTACCGATTCATTTTACCTTAGCATCTCCTTGGTTTGGGGCGTATGAAAAATATTAGGTTAGCAGAATCATGTTACGTTATTTTTAAAATGTTTCCCTTTATTAGCACAAGCACAGCTGAGAAGCTTCGATGCATGTACTCCATAACGCGTTAAAAAAATAACGCATTTAATCACACTTTCAATTCCAAGCAAGCGGGAACTTTTGTCAATGCATGATTTCCTGGTACATCCATTACACTGATGCACACATCACAGCTACAAAAATGTTAGAGTCGGAATAAAGCGCGTTCCTACGACTGATCATTTCGACTTCCGAGCAAGCCTTGATAAAAGCATGGTTTTGTGCACACTGAAAAGCAAGCAAAATTAGATGCATTACAGAAAGCGGACTTTGTGGCTCTTACTGGGGATCATTGGACTTCCGTGACCGTTAGTAATTCTAAATTACATCTAATTACAAAATGTTCAATGATCACACTGTTTTAGCCTAATGTACAAAATAATTTTGGCTAATGTTACTCAGAGTTTAAAGATTAAGTTGGTCAAATTACCTTTTATGTTTCTGACTTATTTTTTAAGAAGAAAAACTGCACTTTATGTTGAAATTTTGGTTATTATTATTTAAAGACAATACTATTCTGAAAATGTACTTAAAGTACTTAAACTACCACTTTATTTTTAAGTCTGCCCAATTTTAACCAGGGATGATATTTTTGTTTCTGTTTTGAATTCAAATGCAGTTTAAAGGCTTTTTTTCAGAAATTAAAACAGCTTCAGTTTACAATATTCATGTCCATGTCTATTATTTGATTCTGTAAGCCCACTAAAACACTTTTAAATTAAAAAAAAACATTTGCGATTTGGGGCAAATTTACGTGTCGATTACATACGATTAATCAAGATTAATTCTTACACAGCCTCTAATTAATTGGATTAATTTTTTAATCGAGTCCCACCTAATATATATATATGTGATATATATATGTAGATTTGTATATGTATATATATATATATATATATATATATATATATATATATATATATATATATATATATATATATATGTGTATAGATATATATATATGTATATATATATATATATTTATATATATTTGTTTATATATGTGTCTGTGTGTGTATATATAACACTCATGACAATGACAAAACAATTACATTGTCAATCATGTTACGTTATTATTAAAATGTTTCCTTTTCTTTTTACTTCTCCAATATATATATATATATATATATATATATATATATATATATATATATATATATATATATATATATATATATATATATATATATATATATATATATATATATATATATATATATATAGAGAGAGAGAGAGAGAGAGAGAGAGAGAGAGAGAGAGAGAGAGAGAGAGAGAGAGAGAGAGAGAGAGAGAGAGAGAGAGAGAGAGAGAGAGAGAGAGAGAGAGAGAGAGAGAGAGAGAGAGAGAGAGAGAGAGAGAGAGAGAGAGAGAGCAACAACACCCATATCAATGACAAAACAATTACATTAACAATCATCTTACGTTATTTTTAAAATGTTTGCTTTTCTTTTCATAACTTCTTTAACACACTACTTCTCCATTTCTTGAGCTGGTATTCTGCTAGTATATATATATATATATATATATATATATATACACACATCTATACATATATATATATATACATATACACACATACATATATATACATACTGTATATATACACACACACATATATACATACTGTATATACAACATATACATATCTACATATATACTGTATATACACATATATATACAAATCTACATATATATATCTACATATATATATATTAGGTGGGACTCGATTAAAAAATTAATCCAATTAATTAGAGGCTGTGTAAGAATTAATCTTGATTAATCGTATGTAATCGCACGTAAATTTGCCCCAAATCGCAAATGTTTTTTTTTATTTAAAACGGTTTTAGTGGGCTTACAGAATCAAATAATAGACATGGACATGAATATTGTAAACTGAAGCTGTTTTAATTTCTGAAAAAAGCATTTAAACTGCATTTGAATTCAAAACAGAAACAAAAATATCATCCCTGGTTAGAATTGGGCAGACTTAAAAATAAAGTGGTAGTTTAAGTACTTTAAGTACATTTTCAGAATAGTATTGTCTTTAAATAATAATAACCAAAATTTCAACATAAAGTGCAGTTTTTCTTCTTAAAAAATAAGTCAGAAACATAAAAGGTAATTTGACCAGCTTACTCTTTAAACTCTGAGTAACATTAGCCAAAATTATTTTGTACATTAGGCTAAAACAGTGTGATCATTGAACATTTTGTAATTAGATGTATTTAGAATTACTAACGGTCACGGAAGTCCAATGATCCCCAGTAAGAGCCACAAAGTCCGCTTTCTGTAATGCATCTAATTTTGCTTGCTTTTCAGTGTGCACAAAACCATGCTTTTATCAAGGCTTCGCTGGTAGTCGAAATGATCAGTCGTAGGAACGCGCTTTATTCCGACTCTAACATTTTTGTAGCTGTGATGTGTGCATCAGTGTAATGGATGTACCAGGAAATCATGCATTGACAAAAGTTCCCGCTTGCTTGGAATTGAAAGTGTGATTAAATGCGCTATTTTTAACGCGTTATGGAGTACATGCATCGAAGCTTCTCAGCTGTGCTTGTGCTAAGAAAGGGAAAATTTTAAAATAACGTAACATGATTCTGCTAACCTAATATTTTTCATACGCCCCAAACCAAGGAGATGCTAAGGTAAAATGAATCGGTAGCGTACATAGTCAGTACACCCTCTCGAATCAACCTCAATGTCGGCGTAGAGGCTTAAGACTCTACAATTAGCCACAGCGTGTGGCTTGTCTATGCTAAAGTATGTATTGTAGATCGGGTATATATATACATTTATATATATACCCGTATCGCAGTGGAGAAGTAGAAGTTATGAAAAGAAAAGGGAACATTTTAAAAATAACGTAACATGATTGTCAATATACAGTAATTGTTTTGTGAGTGTTATTGAATGTTGCTGTCATCAAGGATTTGATTATCATTATTTCTTTCAATCAGGCTCGTATTTGTAGGATGTGTTCAAGTTACATTCCGTGTTTGTCAATCGCTGTAAAGATAAGAGGTTTCATTCATCGATTAGTTCCTTACTGCATCAATAAACAGCTCGCCTTCCTTTTATCTGTGATGTGACAAACTGCATGCACGGGTTTTTTTTACACTGTCTTCCTTTAGCAGGACATTCACTTTTTCCACCGTGTGCTTTGTTTCCGCAGTAGCTGCACTTATGAATATGATTGTATGTATAAGACGCTTCATATTTTTTGCTGCCTTCTCAATTGTGTAATTCGGTTTTGTTCAGCACTCTTTGGAACTGTTGCTTTTGTCTGCACTGCGCCAGTTCACGGAGCCGCTTGGTGTTCTTGCATCGAAGGTTCCCAGCTGTACTGGTGCCATCTCGTAATGTCAGCTAAGACCCGCACTTAAAAGTTTCTCTCGCAGTTTCAATGAGTTTGTGCCAAACACCACCCTGACCATCTCATCTTCCTCTGCATAAGCACAGTCCTTCACCCGTGAACATTTACCGACAGTGTTTGTATTGGATTGCCGCTGATGGACGGCCTTATATGGGCAGGCACTAAATTACAAACGCTAGTGGCAGCCTGTCTATGAACTTAATTTAATATGAACTTACGGTTCACGCCGTGCTTTGTTTCCGCAGTAGCTGTACTTATGAATATGCTTGTATGCATCATTTGCTTCATAATGTTTTTCTGCCTTCTCAATTGTGAAATGGCGTTTTGTGCTCATCGCTGTTTGGAGTTCTTCCTTGTTCTCTACGTACTTACGTAGGAGGCGGATGATGTCACATAAACTCCCCCACGGCCATCTCCAACTCAAGACTCCATTACATTATATGGGGAAAAATAGCTTCCAGTTATGACCCTTATGCGTAGAATTTCGAAATGAAACCTGCCCAACTTTTGTAAGTAAGCTGTAAGGAATAAGCCTGCCAAATTTCAGCCTTCTACCTACACGGGAAGTTGCAGAATTAGTGATAAGTCAGTGAGTGAGTGAGTGAGTGAGGGCTTTGCCTTTTATTAGTATAGATATATATATAGAATGTTGAATGTTTGACTTGTTGCCAAATAATACAACGAGTCCGAGAATACAACTACGAATGCCATGAATGTAATTACCCCGATCTACTTACTGTCAAGTAAATGAACCACATGCCGTGGCGCAACGTTAATAGGCTTCAATTCTGATGCTGACCTCTAAGGTTCGATCCCCGATAGGGGGTGCAGTGAGTGTGTATGCCTGATGAGCCCAGAATTAGGGCGAAACATGTGTTGCGTACTCTTTGCATTATTTGATAGTAAAACTATTCAACAATTTACGATCTGCTTCTCACAACTGAGGAGGGCAACGTGGCGGATGTTTGCCGATTTGCAGACCAACCACAAGCGTTACCTGGTAGGTAACCACACATACAATCAGATTGTGATTCAGACTACGAGTGCCGTGAAAAAAAAAATGAATCCAAAACTAACAATTTATTTAAACAGTCAAACCATTAGGTTTACCCCTGTTTTTCGTCTGTAAAAAGTGACTTTTAGCCTTGGTTAATCAGAATACTAATTAATCACCAGCCGATGCTTTTGGCTATAATTTTTTTTTGTCTGTGACTCCCTAACTACATTGTTTGTAATTCGTACGAAATGTTACTCATGGACATTAATCTTCTTTTGCTGCTAGACTTGTCTATATGAGCCTGATACAAAAAATATAACAACTGGCACATTCTCTTTATTATGTATCTGGGAAGAATGAGCCTTTGTGTATTGCAGTTAGAGAGAATTTGAAAGTAATGTGCTGATTAGAGATAATTTTGCTATAAATGGAGTCAATGATATGCTAATAAAGTATAAATCCAAACTAAGCAACGGCAGCAAAAAATAAATAAAAAATGATTATTTATTTATGTATGAATGTATGTATGTTTTGATGGTGATGCAGAGTATTAACATTTAATGCTCAATTTAGTTGAAAGTTTATAGCTCTTGAAAATCAAATTGTGTTCAACAGGTGTCTCTCAGTAGTGCCATGTTTGATTGATTTAAGAAACTTCTAAACATTTTAGAAACAGCTTATGAGAAGTTCATGGAATTCCTTGTTACATCAGCAAAAATACCTCACTGTCATTATGAATACATTGGTATGCTGTGCAACTAGTGAAAGTTTCAGTCAAGGCTGGAAGTGAAGATGTCAGATTGAAGTGAAGTTTTTCTAGCTTGGATTCAATTTGTATCAAATCCCTACTTTCCTGCCAAACCCGATGACCTTTTTTAGGAAGACAAAGCCAGAATGAGGAAAGCACATTGGAAGCTAGACTTAAAGGATGTAAAAACCTACAAGAAACGTCTCCAAACATCTGTTTTGGTTCCTGATTGCCTCTCAGCTATTTGAAAGCTAGTAAGTTCAACTGATGTGAAGTTCATTCAATTTACTTAATTTGGGAACATGAACACATGTTTAAGATACGGTGTATATTAAAAGTTGTTTTTCTTTTTATTGTAAACTAAATACAGGGACCAACGAAAATAGACCTTGTTTCATTTGTTTTTTAACATAATCTGTGGGATTCTTTGCTACAAAAGCCTAGTGCTCAGATTTAAATTTGATCAGTGCATTTTAGTGAAAAATTAATACAGCTGTGAGAATTGTTTCTCAAATGTAAACTGTTTTCTCTTTCACTTGAACAGGCGTGAAGGATATGATGATCGCTGGCAGTATGATCCTCGTTATGATTCAAGTTTTGATGATGAGTTTGTAAAGCGGAGAGAGCCCTATGGTGATGAATGTGACCGACGAAGTGTCCACAGTGAGCATTCAGCCCGGAGTGTGCATAGCACCCGGAGCCAAAATAGTCGCAGGAGTAGCTTCAGCTCTCGATCTCAGCAGGTAAAACACAAATAATCTGTTAGCCCTTTTAAATTTGAAAAGAAGTATGTAGATTTGGAAGAATCAAAATAATATCTCTGACATACATTACTGGTAAACACAAATTAGCATTGTGTGCACATTGCTCTTAGCATTAGGTTTTACTGAGTCACCTTGTAATTTTAAAAACAAGTTTGAATGCTACTGAGAACTCTATATTGGTATTGCGTGAAATTAAAATTGTTGTCAACAGACAATGAAAAATGGACAATGTTAAAAATGTGTTATTGTTTTAAAAATAGTTCTTATTTCAAAAATGTGTTTTCTGCATTACTCTGTTTTCAAGTCATATTCCTTAACTAAGGTTTACCTGTCTTCATATGGCCAGTTTCTTAATCACAAGTTATTTCTTCTGTCCCTGAACGGTTTGGTTTATTACTATCGTTTTTTCTGTTAATGTTATTGATTTTTTTAAAAGCACACAACATTCCATACAAATAGATCAATTTTTACAAAAATAGGATCAAAAACAAATCAACCCCCACCTCTGAGAAAGAGAGCATGGCCAGCAGAATAAAACTTAAAGCTAGTAAAAATAAGTAAATAGATGAATTAATCTATACTAATAAAAGGCAAAGCCCTCACTGACTGACTGACTCACTCACTCACTGACTCACTTATCACTAATTCTCCAAGTTCCCGTGTAGGTAGAAGGCTGAAATTTGGCAGGCTCATTCCTTACAGCTTACTTACAAAAGTTAAGCAGGTTTCATTTTGAAATTCTACACGTAACGGTCGACAACGTCCGCCATGTTTAACTTTCTTATTTATGGCCCCATCTTAACGAAATTTGGTAGGTGGCTTCCCGGCGCTAGCCAAAACTGATGTACGTACTTATTTCGGTGGTATGACGCCATTGTCGGCCGCCATATTGAATTTTCCACATGTCACTAATTCTCCAACTTCCCATGTAGGTAGAAGGCTGAAATTTGGCAGGCCCATTCCTTACAGCTTACTTACAATAGTTAAGCAGGTTTCATTTCGAAATTCTACGCGTAACGGTCATAACGGTCAACAACATCCGCCATATTGAACTTTCTTATTCATGGCCCCATCTTCACGAAATTTGGTAGGCGGCTTCCCTGCGCTAACCAAAACCGATGTACGTACTTATTTCGGTGTTATGACGTCATTGTCGGCCGCCATATTGAATTTTCCAAACGTCACTAATTCTCCAACTGCCCGTGTAGGTAGAAGGCTGAAATTTGGCAGGCCCATTCCTTACAGCTTACTTAAAAAAGTTAAGCAGGTTTCATTTCGAAATTCTACGCGTAACGGTCATAACGGTCAACAACGTCTGCCATATTGAACTTTCTTATTCATGACCCTATCTTCACAAAATTTGGTAGGCGGCTTCCCTTAGCTAACCGAAACCAATGTATGTGCTTATTTCGGTGGTATGACGCCACTGTCAGCCGCCATATTGAATTTTCCAACATCACTAATTCTCCAACTTCCATATAGGTAGAAGGCTGAAATTTGCAAGGCTCATTCCTTACAGCTTACTTACAAAAGTTAAGCAGGTTTCATTTCGAAATTCTACGCGTAATGGTCATAACGGTCAACAACGTCCGCCATGTTGAACTTTCTTATTTATGTCCCTATCGTCTCGAAATTTGGTAGGCGGCTTCCCTCCACTAACTGAAACCAATGTACGTACTTATTTCGGTAGTATGATGCCACTGTCGGCCGCCATATTAAACTTTTCCACAGCCTTTGTTACTTATGGGCCCATCTTCAAGAAATTCTATCGATCAAAGAACTGTCACTTACCGAGTGGTTTCCATGCCCGGAGATACCACCTACCTTTTCCATTCTCTTTGTTACATATTGCACAGCCATATAAGGCTCACTCTTGATATCCGGAGGAACATTCTGTCTTATGTATTGAATGACTGGGACAGGTTCAAGGTGTGGACTGATGACGGTACAGGAGATAATTATACTACACAGGAGCACTAGAAGAGTGAAATGCTTAAGCCCTTCACCTATGGTTCTGCATGTGAGTTGATGGCTGCCGCTGAATTGTTGGTTGTCGCTTTCAAGTGTACGAAATGGCCAAATATTTTACACCTTTCGACAACCGCCAATGCCTCTTAAACATCTTAGATTCACAGGTGACGATTTCAGTAGTGGACATTTTGATGTTTATGAATGTTTAAACTCTCAAAAGCTGGATGTGATTTTATCGATGAAACCGGTTGTGTGCTTACAACGCTTGAGAGATGCCAAATGTCAAACACAACAAATCCTGCAAATACTGTCGTAATTGAAACAAACCATGAAACTCAAACCGATTATGACAGCAGCAATCCAAGCTGTGAGATTTGAGACAAGATTACTGTTCACATGGCCAACTGTAAGTTACATGCTCAAGAGTAAGCTCAGCGCACAGCTTGGTCATGTTACAACGGAGGGCGAACTGACAACATGGTATACAAAGAGATCCTTAACAAATAATTATTGGCATATTGTCCCACAGTTTAAAAAAGTTTAATTTTCTTCTTAATAAAAATTTGAATGCAGTACTTCACCGCTGCGAAGCGCAGGTATTTTGCTAGTAAGTGAATAAAGGTCAATGGAGAAGAAAAAGAAATGGGGAGAGAATCTGCTTCTTCAGTGCTTTAAAAGCTTACTCAAAAATATTACTGACTAGCAAAATACCCGCGCTTCGCAGCGGTGAAGTACTGCATTCAAATTTTTATTAAGAAGAAAATTAAACCTTTTTAAACTGTGGGACAAGTCCACACCTTGAACCTGTCCCAGTCATTCAATACATAAGACAAAATGTTCCTCCGGATATCAAGAGTGAGCCTGATATGGCCGTGCAATATGTAACAAAGAGAATGGAAAAGGTAGGTGGTATCTCCGGGCATGGAAACCACTCGGTAAATGACAGTTCTTTGATTGATAGAATTTCTTGAACATGGGCCCATAAGTAACAAAGACTGTTGAAACGTTTAATATGGCGGCCGACAGTGGCATCATACTACCGAAATAAGTACGTACATCGGTTTTGGTTAGTGGAGGGAAGCCGCCTACCAAATTTCGTGAAGATGGGGCCATGAATAAGAAAGTTCAATATGGCGGACGTTGTTGACCGTTATGACCGTTACGCGTAGAATTTCGAAATGAAACCTGCTTAACTTTTGTAAGTAAGCTGTAAGGAATGGGCCTGCCAAATTTCAGCCTTCTACCTACACGGGAAGTTGGAGAATTAGTGACGTGTGGAAAATTCAATATGGCAGCCGACAATGGCGTCATACCACCGAAATAAGTACGTACATCGGTTTTGGTTAATGCAGGGAAGCCGCCTACCAAATTTTGTGAAGATGGGGCCATAAATAAGAAAGTTCAACATGGCGGACGTTGTCGACTGTTACGTGTAGAATTTCGAAATGAAACCGGCTTAACTTTTGTAAGTAAGCTGTAAGGAATGAGCCTGCCAAATTTCAGCCTTCTACCTATACGGGAACTAGGAGAATTAGTGATAATTGAGTCAGTCAGTCAGTGAGGGCTTTGCCTTTTATTAGTATAGATTAGATCCTGCCAGGTTTTGAAAAAGTTCTGCACAGATCCTCTAAGTGAGAATTTGTTTTTTTCAAATTTCAAATAGTATATAATATCAGTTACCCACTGACTTAAAAGAGTTATGATTCTTCAAGTTGAGCAAGACAAGTCTATGTGCCAATAGTGTAGTAAAGGCAATTACAGTTAGTTTGCCCTTTTCCACTTTAAGCCCATCTGGGAGTACACCAAACACAGCTGTTAATGGGTTAGGAGGGATTGTGACACCAAGGCTGTCTGAAAGGCATTTAAAAGTTTTAGCCCAGAATGATGTTAATTTGGTGCAGGCCCAAAACATATGTCCCAGTGAGGCTGGAATTTGATTGCTGTGTTTGCAGGTTGGATCTTGCCCTGGAAACGTTTTGGACAATTTTAAACGAGACAGATTTACTCGATATATAATTTTGAATTGAATAATTGTATGCTTTGTAAATATGGAGCTCGAGTGAATTCTCTGCGTTGCTACCTTCCACTCCTTTTCTGAGATATTAATTGAGAGATCCTTTTCCCACTGTCCTCTTGGATCTTTGAAAGGGAGAGACTGCAAAATGGTTTTATATATTGCAGAAATGCTGTCTGAGTCTTCAAGACTGATCAATATTTTTTCTAGCATAGCGGGAGGTGGGAAGTGAGGAAAATTGGGCAAGTTCTGTTTAACAAAGTATCTGATTTGAAGGTAGTGAAAGAATTGTGTTGCTGGAAAGTTAAATTTGGAATGTATTTGTTTGTGTGATACAAAGACATTGTCTATGTACAGATCTCGGAAGTGATTTATTCCCAAACGTTTTGCAGATATTAGAAACTGCATATGTGTATGAGGGTGGAAAAAGGTGGTTCTCGTGCAGAGGTGCCACTGATAAAAGCTTCTTTATCTTAAAATACTTCCTACATTGGTTCCATATTCTGATTTAAGTGAAGCACAATTGGGTTGTTAGTATATTGGCGATAACTTGCATTTATTGGGGCACAAAGCAAGGAATATAAAGAAATACTGCAGGATTTTATTTCTATTGCGGACCAAGCCTGTGTATGTTCATCGATTTGTGTCCATATACAGGTTTTTATAGTTTGTACGTTTGCTGCCCAGTAATAAAATTGAAAGTTAGGTAGATCCATGCCACCTTCTGCCTTAGGTCTTTGTTGGGTTGCTCTTTGGATACATGGATGTTTTGAATTCCAAATAAATGAGGTTATGGTTGAGTCTAATTTTTTAAATAATTTATTGATGTACTGTATATTGGAATGTTTTGAAATAAAAAGAGAAGCTTAGGAAGGATATTCATCTTAACAATGTTTATTCTTCCAGCTAAAGTGAGATGAAGGGTTGACCATCTATGCAAGTGTTGCTTAATTGTTTCCATATAGATGGAGAAATTTTGTTGATTAAGAGATTTATGTTTACTTGTGGGGTTTACCCCATGGTATTTAAATTGATCTGCAATGATAAAAGGGAAGGTGTCCAATCTAATATTGTGTGCTTGAGAATTCACTGTAAAGAGCACACTTTTATTCAAATTAATTCTGAGACCAGAAATCTTTTGAATTTCTGTTAGTGCTGCAGGCACAGTATTTTATGGAGTTGTTCAGTTTCTTTAGTTTTTAAGAGTGTCAGAGATGCCAGGGGCAACGACCCGGCCGGGACGCCGTGAGGGACCGGAAGAGGGTCAAAGCTCACTCTGGATCACGTGGAGGCCGTCTTCCTGGTTGCTCTGGGGGCCACGGGTACAGGGCATGGAAGCTCCGCCCTGTAGGGGCCCGTGGTCACCGCCCCAATGCTTTGGGGACCTGTTATCCCAGCACTTCCGCCACACCAGGAAGTGCTGGGGGGAAGATTTAGGACGGCACCCGGAGAGCTGCCGAGAGGACAGCCGGCACTTCCGCCACGCTGGGGCGTGGCCAAGAGAGGAATGCCGGGAACACCTGGGGCTCATACGGGGACTGCATAAAAGGGGCCATCTCCATTCATTCAGCTCTAGAGTCGGGTGGAAGAAGGACAAGGCAGAGAGGAGTGTGGAGGCGGCCCGAAGAAAGGCATTGTGGCCAGGACTGTGACTTTGGGGTTTGTTTTGTGCACTAATTTGGGTCTTAGTGACCATTATTTGGGTTTGTGTGACCGTAGCAATTACTTGTAAATATTGTAAATAAACGTGTTTGTGGGTGACATGAACGTGTCTGCCTGTCTGTGTCCGGGCCAACTTCCACAAGAGGTTAAGTTATGAATGCAGAGCCTGCCTTTTCTTATGAAGAGCCTCACTTGGGCACCTGGCATGTTCTTGATCTATTCTAGTAATTTCACAGGTTAGCTCTGATACCTTCTTGGTTTCCAATTTATTTCTGTGGGAAAGATATGAGATCATCTGTCCTCTTAAGAATGCCTTCAGGTACTATCCTAAACTTTATATATAAACTTGCACCATTTTAAGTATTGTGCAAACTGTTTATATTTAGGGATGTCTCTTCCTGCATTCTTTAATGTGCTTGAACAATATCCTGTTTTTATGCTGTTAAATCACTCATATAATGTGCACTTATGTATAATGATCATGCTAATTTAGCCCAAAATTTTCAGGTAAAAAAAAAAAAAATCATATATGATGTGCACCCTTAACTTTTCAAGATTTTATTAAATCTTTTAGAGCAGATGTCGACTATTAAAGGAGGAGCGAGGCTGATAAACAGCTTTAAACTTCAAAAAAACTGTCTTTAATAGGAGAAATGTTTGACATGTTGACTTGTGACATCTAATCCCTGTGCCTGCATGAGTAACGAAAGCAAACAAATGCAAAAATGGCATCGACATCTGGCAAGAGAGCAAAGCGAATTCACATTGCAGAATACTGTGGGCAACATTTTGTGTATATTTTACTATTTAGAATTGGACTCTGACTTTTCGGACTCCGATTTTAGTGGAAGTGATCTGAATATCGAGATTGAAAATGAAACTGAGGTATCAGCATCATCTAATCGGTCTGCAGCTAATCGTGGTGCTCCACACATTCGTGTAGCTGGTGTGCCATGGCAGCATTCACCTGAGAGGACCACCACTTACAATGACAAGATGTACAAACCAGATTGTGTTGCACTGTGTCCTCTGCTGCCATTTGCCGACACCGCTGCTGGTGTAGCCAGATATGGGGGGAACACATAGTGAGAGTGGCCACACTCTCTACAGTACAGTATTACCACGAAAAAACTATAAAAATTGCGGAGAATATTTGCCGTTTCTGCTAACAATTATTAGATAGGTTCTAAGAAAAATTTGCGAATGACTGAGGCCGCGAACTCTGAACAGCGACTTCGCGGGGGTCTACTATATATACAAATGCAGTATGACCTAGATGCTCAAGGAAAAAAGCTCAAAGCAGAACGATTACTAGTTTAATTTGTTGTAACCCTCAGCAAATCCGTTCACCTAATGTAACAGCTGTAATTGTAATAAATTTGTGTGTATGTTCATAAAGTCTATATACACACCAAAGGAATGAAATGTTGATTGCATTGTTAGGAATGCTATACAATGTTTAAACACATATACATATTATGCGTGTGTGTTTACTCTGTGTTTATAAAGTTCCTTTAGATAGTGTTCACTATATAAAGAAATTATACAAAAGGAAAAGAAAAACTAATTATTTTCTAATTAATAAAAATTATGCTTTGCAGAGTCAAGTTTACAGAAGTCAGCCAGACCTTGTTGCAACTGGATATGACGTCTCAGGGCAGCCTGTATCTGGTCCCACAAATTACTCATATAGTCACTATCATGATAATGTGGATGGCCACCAGGGCTTTTCAGAATACCCTTACCAACCAGGATATGTGCCAGATAGCACTTGGCCATCAGTGGAACAAGGTGAGATTTGAACATTCTCATTTTTCCTGATTTTGAAGTGGATCTTTCAGCTTTAAATCTTTAGTATGCCAAATACACAAGGGAACCTTTCAAAGCAAACAAATTGTATTACTCCTACTTTTAGATCCCTGTGACTATAAGTAGGTATTCCAGTCAATTTCATTATTAGTAACTCAGTTTTCGCTTTGAATTGAACTCCTTACTTAATCAGCTCTTCATTTTCTGTGCTAGCTCAGTATTTAAAACTACATGTATAATGTGTAATTTTAATAATGTAACAAGTTTTTAAAGATGTGTATTGTCATAGGTTTGATGAACATAGATATATATTTATATATATATATATATATATATATATATATATTTATATATATATATATTTATATATATATATATTTATATATATATATTTATATATATATTTATATATTTATATATATATTTATATATATATATTTATATATATATACTAATAAAAGGCAAAGCCCTCACTCACTCACTCACTCACTGACTCACTCACTCACTGACTCATCACTAATTCTCCAACTTCCCGTGTGGGTGGAAGGCTGAAATTTGGCAGGTTCATTCCTTACAGCTTCCTTACAAAAGTTGAGCAGGTTTTATATCGAAATTCTACGTAATGGTCATAACTGGAAGCAGTTTTTCTCCATTTACTGTAATGGAGATGAGCTTCAACGCCGTGGGCGGAGTTTCGTGTGACATCATCACGCCTCCCACGTAATCACGCAGTACATAGAAAACCAGGAAGACCTCAAAAAGCGCTCAAGAAAACATGCATTATATAATTGAGAAGGCAGCGAAACAATAAGAAGCGGCGAAAGTGACATATACAACTATATTCATGAGTTCTGCTACTTCGGAAACAAAGCACGATGTAAACCTACACTTTAAATTAAGTTCATAGACAGGCTGCCGCTGGCGTTTGTAATTTAGTGCCTGCCCATATAAGGCCGTCCGTCAGCGGCAATCCAATAGCAAACTGCCACGGGTAAATATTCACGGGTGAAGGACTGTGCTTATGGAGAGGAAGATGAGATGGTCAGGGTGGTGTTTGACACAAACTCAGCGAAACTGCGAGAGAAAGTTTTAAGTGCCAGGACTAAGGTAACATTAAATAAAGCTATGGACATAGCACGAGATGGCACCAGCACAGCTGGGAACCTTCGATGCATGTACACCGAGTGGCTCACGTGAACTGACGCAGTGCACAGATAAAAGCAACAGTTCCAAAGAGCGCTGAACAAAACCGAATTACACAATTGAAAAGGCAGCAAAAATATGAAGCGTCTGATAAGCATATTCATAAATGCAGCTACTGTGGAAACAAAGCACACGGTGGAAAAGTCAATGTCCCGCTAAAGGAAGACAGTGTAAAAAAAAAAAAAAAACCCGTGTATGCAGTGTGTCAGGTCTCAGATAAAGAAGAAGGCGAGCTGTTTATTGATGCAGTAAGAAACGAATCGATGAAAGAAACCTGTCATCTTTACAACGATTGACAAACACGGAATGTAACTTGAACACAACACATCCTACAAATACAAGCCTGATTGAAAGAAATAATGATAATCAAATCCTTGATGACAGCAACACTCAGTAACACTCACAAAACAAATACTGTATATTGACAGTCATGTTACGTTATTTTAAAATGTTCCCTTTTCTTTTCTAGCTTTTTTAACACACTACTTCTCCGCTGCGATACGCGGGTATATATATATATGTATATATATATCCCGATCTACATACTCGAATAATGGATACTTTATTCGCCATCAATGATTGTTTTGGTAAAGCCATACATACTCAGTGTATTCATTAGATGAACGGTAAAAAAGTAAGAGCAAGGGGAGGATGCAGGCTGTAGTGCGCGTCAACTCTATCTGAATTGCGCGATCACATTTCAAAAAATATATCTTTTCAAGTTCTATTTAGTCCATATTTGTCAAACTCAAGGGCCACGGGCCACATCCGGCCCGGCGTAATTATATCCGCCCGAGATCATTTTATATACTGTATTATTGTTATTAATGGCCCAGGTATATGAAGCGCTGGTAACACAATAAACTACAGATCCCATAATGCAGCGCTTCAGCTGCCTTGCCGAACACTTACCGCGTTAATCAAGTCTAGCTTATGATGCTGCAAGTTATTGCGAAGCTAGCTCACACGATGCTGGAGAGAAAAGTTCATTCTGAAAATAGAGCCTTTAAAAAGCGATGGGAGGCTGAGTATATGTTTACTGAACCCGTGTGTCTCATTTGTGGAGCTAATGTGGCTGTAATTACAGAATTTAATCTAAGACGGCACTATGAGACAAAACATCAGGGTAACCTGAATGCAATGCAGAAGATACAGAAAGCATGAGTGGTTCAAGCTCATCTCCATTACAGTAAATGGAGAAAAACAGCTTCCAGTTATGACCATTACGCGTAGAATTTCGAAATGAAACCTGCCCAACTTTTGTAAGGAAGCTGTAAGGAATGAATCTGCCAAATTTCAGCCTTCCACCCACACGGGAAGTTGGAGAATTAGTGATGAGTGAGTGAGTGAGGGCTTTGCCTTTTATTAGTGTATATATATATTTATATATGTATATATTTATATATGTATATATTTATATATATATATTTATATTTATATATATATATTTTTATATATATATATATATTAATAAAAGGCAAAGCCCTCACTCACTCATATATATATATATATATGAGCCAAAGAACACAGCAGTGTTCAAACTTTGTAGATTCTGAAGAAAAATCTGACATCTGTGAACCTTTTTGATTTTTGTAAAGTTATGTCTCAACATCTCTGAGATGAAAATATGTCTTTTTAGGTGTGTGTTCACAACCCATTAAAAAAAACTTTTAGATGCAGACGAAAATCCTTTACAGGCAGTGGTAATTTGAAAGACCTTGCTGTTTTCAAAATGTATAGCAACTATGCAAAATGTAACATTTGCAAATCCTTTGGTTTATGTAAATAATTTTAAAAGATAGATTAATGGCAGAGAGTTCTGAAAATGTGCATGTTGATTACCACATGTAAGTAAGAATTTAGTTTACTCTGTATGCCTGACATTGTTGACCCTGTAAACATTTTTGTTTATGTTTCACTTTATGGTTTGGGGAGGGATTGGCTGGGTTTGTAGCTGGACTAGGTGGTAGTTTTATCAGCACATTACAGTAGTTTAATTATGATCAAATCACATGGTCACAGTTTTGTTTAAATCCACAGTACTGAAAGAAAGTTGAAAACTTGAATAACATTTTTTCTTTTAGTACCTCCAAGACCTGCTACCCCGGAGAAGTTTTCCATCCCACACATGTGTGGACGCTTTGGTCCAGGAGGTCAACTGCTTAAAGTTCTTCCCAACCTTCCTTCAGAGGGCCAACCAGCTTTGGTGGAAATTTATAGCATGGAGGTAATAAGATTAATGTAGTGCTGTTTGGTCACTTAAATAGTCTCCCCACTAATTAAAATGTTACAGGTCTGTCTTATGATTTATACTAAAGAGTGACATTTTAAAAAGAAAGGTGTCAAAATAAAAACCAAACATTTTTTTTTTCTTGTGTAATAAAAAACAGTAAGTTTCAATCTTACCAATTTTGACTAAACCTCACATCTGTTGAGCTTTTTGATAGTTGAGAGATCATATAGAATACAACACATCTTTATAGCCTTTTCTTGGGTGCACTGGCCTAGTATCCTCATTCTACAGTATGTAGCTGGCATTTGTGTTTTTTTGTAATGGGCTGTTACAAGTGCCATGTGATTGGTGCTAGAGTGATTCTGACTTTCTTTCCCTTTTATATATAGATTATGTTTGCAACATATATTTGTGTGTGTATGTATGTGTGTGTGGTTTCCTTGTGAAAAAAGTTGCAAAGTATTACAAATTACACCACATTGCAGTCTTGGAATTATTTGTTTTTGGTGCCCATTCATGTTGGAATAATCTTCTTCTTAATGCTTTTTCTGTCTTGTTTTCTGTGTCATTTTAAGTATGCATCTTTTTTGGTAGATATTCTGTCTTACAGCCCATTTACTAATATGTACCATTATTAGGTCAAAAACTAAATATTTGGTAGTAAACCTGTGCAGGTATTGGCCAACTGCGTAAACATCACACAGAAGATGGCTCAGATAAACAGCCAAAGATACAAGCTGAAATTATTGGCTTTTATACCAATCAACTGGTTTACTAGAATGAATTTTATTTCTTTGTGTTTTTATTTCTTTGAGCAGTCTGCCCACGAAATACATTTGACTTTAATTGTGGTTGGAGTAATTTTCAAAGATGTTGTTCAAACATGATCACCAGCCAGACAAGAAGTGCTTAAATACAGTGCCACATATAATGTACAAATATTATTAGTTATTGTTCAATAATCTCAGAGGCTGATCATTTAAAATGTGAAAATTAAGCTATGGCAGTTCCAAACAGCCCCTTTGTTGAGCTCAGGTGTGTGCGATAGACTTGGCACCTTTAAAGGCCATTCTCTCCCATATGCACGCTGCTGCCAGAACAAGCCGGAGCCCACATTGACTCTGAATTGTAATTAAGAACGTCTGAGAATGTTAAGTGTTACAGTGTTGTGAAGGACAACCAACAAATGATGGTGCAGAATTTGCTAACATTTTCGTTACTTTTATGCAATTAATATTTTAAATGGTGCATGCAAATGCTGAATTGCGTTCTTTTTAATGTTTATATTTTTGTAATTCAGCAGTGTTGCACAGTTAACAAGATGACTAACTACAAACACTATGTTTCATTTTATTTTTTGTAAAAATGGGCAGATGAACAGTTGACTATATACTTGGTGGCACAGTGTGCATTGATTAGAGCTTCTATCTTACAGTTCCAGCATCATGGGTTCAGTCATGTCCTAGATTCTGTTTGTGAGGTGTGTGTGTTTTACAAATATCTATGCTGGATTTTTTTATGTACCCATGGTTACTTTTGCAAATATTTGCTGGTTAGACAGACTGGTGAGTGATAACAGGCCTTATATGAATCAGGGTGATACGATGAGTAACCATTGTCCTGTACAGTATAATTTTCATTGCTACTTTGTGCCAAGGTAGACACATAGTCCCTTATTTTTATAATAATTGAGCTTGGAAAACTGAATTAAATTGTTATAATCATTGGCCTAAATGCTGTTAGCAACATCCATAGCTAAAACTGGATTGTAAGCCATAAATAAGCATGCATTTAAGAAAGAAAAAACAATTTTAGAAATAATAAATATAAGTGTGTGTGTGTACATCAAATTTTTTTAATGCAAAATGCCACCTATATTTTCGATGCTTTGTAATAATAAACAAAAAGTTCACTGTAGCATTGTAGTGTGTTTTAAACCTGCTCCTGTGTCACCACCCTCTTTGGTGGTTATTTATCTTTCCAGCCAGTCACAAAATACAAAAGCCATTTCATGGTTTTAATGTAGCAATTGGGCAATTGGGCAATTCAATTGGGCATCTTATTTCTGCACTCCTGCTGTGTGTCAGAAATGTTTGTTTTTTATTCTTTTCCTGAATTGTAAAAAAATAAAATAAATAAATTGTATTGACAATGTATATAGTACTCTGGGTAATTCCTTTCCCAATTTTTATCTTTTTAAATTGTTTATTCAAGGAACTACTTTGTGATGAATGCTATAATGAAAGTAGTACATTGTTAGCTGTGCTACCACATGTTAATTGGTAGTAAACTAGGAATAACAATAGGAATTTATGGCCTCACATTCTTAACAAACATTTAATTCAACATAGAGCAACACTTCCATCATTCTGTAGTTATGCATTACATCTTTGACAATTAAATGAGAAGTAAAACTAGCATTATCAATAATACACTGCACTTGAAGAGAAAAATGCTTAAAGCACTCCTGAAGATTAGTGATAAAGTGAGGATTAAAATAGCAAAAAAATAGTTTTATTTCAAGTTCCCAATCTGATGCTATATTTATCTTTCAAAAGTGCTGAAAACCATATATAATTTGATATTTCCTTGCTTATTGTTTTTTCATTGTAAGTGCAATAGTGAATAATTTATGTTTCTTACAATTAATTTCTCTACAGTTCTCCTTTTACATGCAGGATAGGTTGATTGGCAGTGCTAAATTGGAAACGTGTGTGCATGCACTAATACAGTATGTTAGCATACCCACCACATGACGAAGTACCTCAAATGTAGACCTGAGCATAGCCATGTCATGGGTGACACCTCAGGACCACACTAGTTCGAATGGAGTGGAACAGTGTGAGTTTACTTTACAGTGGCTAGAGTGCCACAAATGGGCTGGATGCAGATTAATGTCATAAAAGGACCCCAAAACTTCTGTGACAGTGAAGATAGTTATAGGATGTTTTTAGAGATCTCGATAAGTGTTTCTTAGTAGCAGTTTTGCATATATTTCCTGAATAATACTTGCCATGTAAACTAAATGTGAATGATCAGTGTTTGCTAATGTATTGAAAGCATTATCAGCATCTAGTAAAGAAGAATATTTTTAGTGTCAATGTAAAAAACATTTTAAGTTTGTGGTTCTAAAGAGGCTGGGTTAACAAGGATCTTCAAAAATAAAAAAAATGTTCTTTTTGAAAATGGAAAAATTAAAAAGATGTTAGAATGTTACTTAAAGATTAAACTGTAATTGGATTTGGTCTAAGGCCTAATAATCTGGATTAAATTAAATTTTATAAATAGTTTCTACTTACTGCTTATTTCTAGATGAAATATAAATGTGCTTGCCACTTGTTTGACATCCTATGCTTTAATGGTTTTACATTTTTTTTTTACCAGGTCATACTTCAGAATACACAAGAACAACAAGACTTGCTATCATTCCCAGGGCCTCTTGTCAAGTAAGTGAACTTGGTATAATCAGCCATTCTCAAATACATAACTTCAATTTATAATATTATTTTTTTGTAGATTGAGCATTATCAATCATTATAGTTAATTATAAAAATAATATTGGATATTGTGAATAATATTGCTAATTGCTAGGTTTCTGAAATCTCATTTTACCCTCAAGCATTTCAGATTTTATTACTTTTGTTGCTGAACAAATGTTTTTTTTTTCTTTTCTTTTCCAGAGGGGAAACGCACAAGGTTGATGTGATCAAATTTGCACAAAACAGAGCTCTAGAGTGTCTAAGAAATGAATGCCTAATTGATAGGGATTCAGCAAATCTCATATGGGAGTTTATAGTACTGCTGTGCCGTCAAAATGGGGTCAGTATCACTTGTCAGTGTATATCAACTGTTTATGTCAAGTAAACCAGGGAAAACTATAATTTATCATAATTGGTTTCTTTTTATAAATACCATTTATACTGCGATTATCCACAAATA